>NW_020270641.1:73731-204964 GCF_002803265.2 Melanaphis sacchari
TCACCCCCACCGCAAAAATATACGGTTTCGTGTACTGACTTGACCGGGCGACATCTGGTGCCGACCGAAATTAAAACTCCCACCGCAGCTCGCTGCCGCATCATTAGACGTAGGTATCATTTTTATTTTGTCTATAATAGTTTGCACCTGTATTACTTGGCTGGACTGACGAATAAGACCTGTTAACCCATTACATTATTATTATCATATTGTCGTCCGGGGGCCGAGCAACATTGATGAGCAACCCGGCGCGTGATGATATAACTCAATTTTGTTTTCCCTTCACTCTCCCCTATTCCTTTGGTTTTGTGTCTGCTGCACCCCGCGATGACGGACTTTGAGTTTCAGGTGTCTGAGCCCTCGGGATCAATCACCATTCTCTGATCTCTCGGTGGCGCACCTGCACCACCAATTTAAGTCATGCGTAAGTACTACTATACATATTATTATTCAGCTATGTCACATAAACAAAAAACGAGAAAGTTAAATTTATTTCGAAAATATTTTATTGAAACCCTCGAAATATTTAAAAAACGAAGTTAACATTCCACATTTGAATCTCATATTTTAATGCTTTGGTTTGTGGTACGTATGCTACACTGCTATGTTTACTGCATCTTTGGTATACGATGATTCTATATTTAATAGACCAATAGTAATTGTAGCATCTATTTTTAAGTAAATGATCAATAAATCTCATGTCTAATACTTTTCTTTTAACGTACAGGGTTTAGTTAAATTAAATTTTTCAAACTAAATATAGTCGTCTGAATAATTACATTTCAAAACAAAACATAATCACTAATAAGCAAAAATAAATTATTTTAGGCATTTCAATTTATTATATGTTTTCTTAAGTTTAAGCTAACCTATAAATTATAAATCTATATTCTAGAATTCTAAGATTGATATTACTAATTAAATATTCAATACTTATAGGCAGAGACTAATTAAAGTCTAATGCGTTAAGGAAAGTGGGATAAGCAATACGTAAATCAGTTGTGCTACCTGGGGGGTAGGGGAAGGTTGGCTCGAGAGCTCGCTTTTGATGTTGGGGAAGGACGTGGGTCTGTCGAGGGGTGTAGGCATTTATACAGCGGACAGGTGGGGTGGCGCGTCCGCGAGACCCCCCCGATACTTTTGCCCGGTGCTTGACGGTTACTTGGGCGGCGACTTTGGCGCGCGCGCACACACACACACACACACACACACACACACATACACACTCACACTTAGACACATGTACGGTTGTACGCACATATACGAACGCACACACTGCGCGCGCGCGCAGCCGGAACCGTAAATGTATACGCGGGCGCGCGCGCGACGTTACGACACCGGATCACCGCAGCGCACCAAGCAGCAGCGTCAACCGCGTTTCCGGACACCGGCGGCGACTGTACCAGCGACAGTAACGAACGACGACCGACGGCGGAAGAAGCGTCAGCCAGAACAAGCTCAGCGCAACAGTTATCACTGCCACCGCCACCACCCTCGCCGGAAACGCGTACAGGTAACGTCTATTTCCCGCCACCGCCGCCAAATCGTCATCGTCCGTACCGTCTTACGCGCGCCGCGCACCAATTTTCAAAAACGAAAAAAAAAAAAAACCCCAAAATAATAATAACACACGTTCCATTGTATTTACCCGTACCTATATTGATATACCTACATTTATAGCATAATAATTATAATACATACCTATTAGGTACATTATAATTTACCTGTACATATTAATGATTGATATAATATATATGTAACAATACGACTGAAATGTTATATGTTATGTTTGATATACTGTACAATATAATATGCATGTCAATATTATATTGCTACCGATGATTGATGTCGAAAAAATTTAATATTTTCACGCGCGTCTCGGGTAAAAAGCGAGTTATAACGGTTTAAAGCCGTCGAATTACGCGCAAAGCACCTTTTTACTGTACAAGGATAAGTTGCTATGTTTATGTGCGTAACGTCGCATTGTATTTTTAAACGGTTATTTTATAATTGGCTCAAAAATTTACCAAATGAGACGAGAATAAAAAATAAAATTGAATGTGGTCTACGCAATCTTAAAGGAGGTACAGCAATAGCAGAATTGTATTACCTATATACATTAATAGAACAAACGCATTTCGTTAATAAGAATCCGTCTTTCGATGTCTATAGTTTATTGTTTATGTGTTTTACGCTTCACAATTTTCGAAATATAATTATATAATTAGTCTTTTCTAAAGAACAGGGCAGTTATTTGAATTTTACAACTTTTTAATTTTGTATATTATAGTTGTGCTATGATAATATTTTCCATGTTACACGAAAATACTTTTTTAGAAAATATATTTTATAATCATATAAAATTATTTTACTATATTTAAATGTGGTAGTTATCATTTTCCTAAGTATAAATTTTACATTATGTTTTTATACATGTTTTCTATATATTTTGGTTTTATCATTAATTTAAATACAGTTTAAAACAAATATAGCTATTGTTCGTTAAAAATAATTTTTTTTTTCTTTAAGCACCTTCAGAAAATTATAATAAAATATCAAATTTTAATTATTTAAAAAAATATCAATAAAGAACAAAATTTACTTTATTTGTTCAGGGTAATTAATATTTATAATTAGTTTTAGTATAACAAACAGTTATAATGTATTGTTAAAGTGTTTAAATTATTAAATGCATACTCGATTGAAGTATGAAAAACATGTATTTTTATAATATCATTTATCTATGTACATAAAATTAATCAAAGAAAAATAATTAATTCATATTTTGTATTTATAATCTAAAAATTAATTTAAAATAATTTAAAACGAAAGATTTTATTGGGAAATAAATATAAATAACTTGCTGTAAAATTGAAAAAATGTATTTTTAATTGTTATTTCTTTAGTCACTTTAATATTTGAAAATAAGTTTAATAAATTACTATTATACTATAAAATAAAACAAATCGTGTTTTTAGTAGTTCACACTCAAAAACTTAAACATTTTTTTTTTTTTTTTTTTAATTTAATATGCAAGTTATTACCTATTATTATTTATCTTAATATGTTTTATTTATTTGTTGATTCATAATACATCAAACAGAATATGTTTTATATATTTGTTAACGACACAATGATATAGTTATATACGAATTTTTAAACTGACTTTTAGGAAAACATAATTTAATTTGAAAAAGGTCTTCTCAAAGCTATCAATCTAAATCTGGAACGTAGAGCTTTATAAAAGGTATCAATGGTGTTATATACACGTTTGGTGTTTTAATATCAAATTTATAGATCTATTGGCTGTCACTTTGGTTTTTTTTTTTTTTTGAATGAATAATATTTTCCTAGAAAAATCATGTACAAAACTGTTTTGTGAAACATTCCTTACATTTTCTCAAGTGATGCAGATGATTGACCCCAGGGATTATTTTTAATACGAAATGGTCACTTCAGCAATGTTGATGTTTTTGCCTTTTGTGTTCTAAAAAAGGTACTGTAGATCTATAAAATATTATTTTAAATTTATTTAACAATAAAATAAAACAAATTTTACATTTGTTACTAATAAAATAACTGAATTTATTATGAAAAATGTTTCAAAATATAAATAATATATTTCTTATTTTATAAGTATAATTAATTCCTATTTTGAAATTAAAAACAATATTTCCAATAAATATTAAAACTATATTATTTTATGCTTCTGTAACTTATTTTGATAGAGTATAAAATAAAATTCCCTAAAAGTCAATTTAACGAGAATACCGTGTTATTTTGTTTAGTTATTTAGTTATTTAGTTCAATTTTTAGTTTCACTTTGTAATTTCACAGTTCATTAATATCATTTTTTTTTTTTTTGTCCCATTTATTTCAGATGTACTGCGGGTTATTGCAGTAAATTCATAAATAACTGTATTTTTTTAGAAAAATAGTATTCGTTACAATAGTTTTTTTTGAAACAAAATACCTACAAAATACTACTATATAATACTATTTCTAGAAAAAATATTGATTTCTTAACTTGGCAATATAAGGTTATTAACGTCATATGATATAGTTCAAAGAAATTAGTTATTCTGTATAACATGCATAATCTATAAAATTTGTCTCGGAATAAATGTTTTTTCACTCAAAATATACAATACATAAATTCACATGTGTGTGAATTATTTGGTGAATTTCTATTAGAAAGACAAATGACGATAATGTTAGTCGTAAATCATTAAATGTCTACAGATTCTGAATAATAGTGATGTACAAGTTATGAATGAATTATTAGTGTACCAATTGCCTGAAAATAGTTTTTATTGCATTTTTTGACATGATGTGTAATATTATTCAATTTCAAATATTTCATAGAAATAAATGTTTGACTTTAGAATAACTGAATCAAAAAATAATACTTTATGTATAAAAATCAATTTACTAGGAAAAATATTTAATTTTCAAATATTTACGAAATATATTGTATTTAAATAACCTTGACATTCAACTTACAATAGAATATATTTTGAAATAAAATAATTATTCAATTATAATTGATATTGTTAAGTTTTTATTAAATAAAATATATTTAAATATATTATTTTATCTGGATAAATTTTCCAAATATTATGATCACATTATATACTTACTATTAAAAATTCGTTTTGTGATTAAATTGTAAAAAATATTATTTCTACTACTGTCTTAACCAACCAACTAATTTACAATTTACTAATATTTTAACTTAATAACTATTATTATAATTTATATAATCCATTTAACATTTTAATTCTTTTCGCTTTATTTTTAAATTAATTATTTTTTTATACTACAAAATGTCACAGTAGTTAATATTTAAAATATAATTTAAGTAAATCATTTAATAAGTTAAGTAAATTTCTTAAAAAGCTATGTTTTAAACGAAATTCAAGTATCAGTATTTTTTATAGGGAATTATTTCAATTTGTTCATTAAATTTTTAATATTAAAATTACTCAAACAGCAAAGTTAAAAATATTAACATCGTAGATCCAATAAATTGCTTGTTTTGTTCTGAATCTATAATTTATATAAATTTAATTGTAAAAGTGTTCTGTATGTAATCTAAAACTTGATTTTTTTTCGTGTATAAATTGCTGGTTATAATATAATATTATTCATAATATATTTAAGGTAAAAGATTAATTAGGGTGGTTGTCTAAAATATGAAAACAATATATAAATTTACATACATTAATCTTATTATTGGTCATTTAGTTTTCGGGCAGAAAGATAAAAAAAGCCAAAGCATTGAAATTACTATTACGAAATAGCTTTGGGAAAGCAGTTAAGTCAAGCATTACATATTGCGGAGGTTTTATAAAAGGATTTCTCTCTATAGTTGTAAAAAAAAAAAAATCACTCAACACTAAATGCTTTTTCATTGAATTAAACATAGAAGTTAAAGCTTTATTTAATTGAAATATAATTATTATAGAGCATTTTTTAAATTTCACCAAACGTTGCTTATGTTTTCTACTAAATATTAAAATATGCATATTTATTACATTTTATGTATTATACTTAATTTATTAAATTTTTTTGAATCGAGAAAATTTAATAAACGTAGAAATATTGTAAGAATTTATCTAACAAAGAATATACATTGTACACACGTTGAATAAAATATTATAAACATGAATCGATTCAAAGTGATTGATTTTTTTTTTTAGAAAACAACCACGAAAAAATTCTTTTAAACTAACATAAACTTAAATTTAATCTTCTATAGAGTGTAGATGAATCAAAATAATTTGATAACATTTAAATATATTTTACTATGCAAATTTTGTTTGAATAAAATTTAAAAAAGTTAAGATAATGTTGTACAAAGTATGTAGCTTTGATCATTGATTTTAATGAAATATCCATGACAAATATAATTGTATTGTACAATATGGTGGATACAACGTATAATTATAAACTAAGAAAAAAAAATGAAATTAACTAAAATGTTTTTTAATAGAGCAATAAAATATATGAACAAAATATAAACATGCATGTACGGATTTATTTAACAAGTCGTTGTATTGTTTGAACATGTCATAATAAAATAAAATTAGTTTATTATGAACTTCTTAAAATATATTACAGCATTATTGAAACCATTTAGTAGTGTACTTATTAGTCATAAAGATATCTTAGTTTTCTACAAACAGTATGAAGAATAAAATTATAATACAGCGTTAGTCATCTAATTTAAAACACAATTTATGTATACAATTTTAATTTTTTAATGTTATTGTTATTTGTAATTTCTTCTGAATATAATATAAACGTTTGTTAAAAATATTATTATAATTTCTGATTATATTTAAACATTTTTAAAGAGACCACCAGAATACTATGAAAACATGTTTGACAAAATAATATTAATTTAAGAACGATCTTACATTTAAAATTATATTATTTCCATATCTACTGAAGAATGAGATGTTTCTTAAATTTACATTATAGTGTTCTAAACGATGATATAATTTTGATTTTAAAATTAAATTAAAATTAATTCTATTTAAATCGCAATTATTGCAATTTAAGACATATACATACAATTAATATAATTAATAAATCATTTGTGTAATACCAATAACTATATTGAAAATTAATTTTTGTTTCTTTGACTAGAACGTTGGTAAAGCTAAAGCCAATAACATTAATTATACATATTTAAGTCGATTACTGTTAATATTTGTAGATAATTAGCTATTCACTAGATATTGAATGGCATGCATTATAAAAAAAAACAATAGTCTAATATTTTTCTTTATTATAACATTTATGAAAACATTTTATCATTAACAATATCTGAAACTATAAATAATAACACTCATTAAAATTAGTGTAATTATTATTGTTTTATAACAACGGGTGTATCTAAGTTAATAACATTATATATCAAACAGAATATAATAAGTATGTAGGTATAAGTATAATATTAAGCTTTATGTGTTTACACAGTACAAAAAAATTATTAACAAATTTGAGTGACTGAAATATAAATTTAAACAAACTTGTATTTTGGTTTTGATTTTTACTGTTTATAAATTTAAATGATGATATTCTTAAATCAAATAATATTCAGATATACATCGATAGTTTGTTATTGGGTTGTCGTTTTATTTTAAACAAAAATAAAACCTTGTTGTAACAAATTCAAATATATTAACGATTTTGACGTGATTATAATGAGGTTATTTTGTATACTTATTTATTATTCACAAATAACAATAACAGTTATGATAATAATTGTTTTAACCTAATATTTACGTTTTTAAAAGTAAGTTTTAAAAATACAAAATATATGGTGTTGTATATGTCATGTATTAAATATTCTTGAGCTGTTATAATTTTATTCCGATAAACTTCCATCTCCATAGTATAATATGATGTGGGAATACTTTTGATTATTTTATTGAACTATGTATGTCATTATATTTTATTTAAACTTTATAATTCAGTGAAGAGTCTCAGAAATTAAAATATTAAATTGAAATGAACAAGATACCTAAAGAAGGTATTCAAAAAACATAAATTATATATAAAATAAAGATACTTAAGAAAAATGAAACTATATAGCCAATTACTATGTTTAAAGAATGATAACATAACAACTATAATATTTTTTTTTTGCCGGTTGGAGGATATAATATAATACATTTTCAATATTGAAAGTGATAGTATGAAGATTTAAAAATTGATAATATAGTTGTGCGCGTGGTGGTGATCATTTGGATCAATTGAAGATGAGATGGGTTATGTTACAAATTGTGGGATTGTTAATAATATGTTGATTCTGAAAATGGAATGATACGTTGAGAAGTGTACCAAAAATAAATCGTTTAATGAGAGTTTAAAGGGATGAGACAAATATCATTATATAATTTCTACTAATATAATTCCTTAAAATACGTCTATAGTAAAACCCTACTCAATACCGAAAGCTTAAAATATAAGATATATTATTAAGAACGGTTCAGTCAATTCTATTTTGTTTTTAATACAAGGCAATTCACCATGAATGCTTAGTCCCATTTATTATTGAATAACACATTTATTTATATTCTAATTTCAAGCATTCTTAAATGTGCTCTTTTATCAATAAATTAATGATATTTAAAATCTGTATACAACAAATATAATAAGTTATAAGTATAGAATATTAAATGAGTTAAGAATTTAAAAGAAAGGGGCAATGATAATACTTTAACTTAAATATACTTAAAGATCTTATTTTCTTGATATTTTTATTATGATTTAAACTTTTGTTTTTCATATAAGAACTCTTTTTTATACTATAATTTGTAATGTCAATAACTGTTAAAAAATGTTAAAGTACCCTATTCAAAATTTGATCGATTATGTTTTAATTATTAAAATGTTGTTATAAGGATAATATTCCTAAGAAAGTTTAAAAAATAAAAATAAAATAGTTGTAATTTTTATTTAATATTTTTTATACTATGATCATTTTTGAAAATTATAAATATTTATAGATTAATAAAAAAATTTGAATTAATATAGCCTTACAAATCCATTATTATGGATAAATTATCTTCGGAACATAAAATTAAATAACTAAAAAAATAAGTCATTCAAATTTTGATTTTGATATGTGAATATTTTAAAATTATTATCTGCGAAATAATTTACTGTATAAAACAAAGGGTTCTTATTTAAAAAAAATAGAAGCTTGTATTTCCACAGGAAAATTTTTAATTAATACCAAAATTCTCATTTGTTTGACAATATGATCTTTAATTATATTAAAAAACTTAAAAATTTCAGACTTTACTACAATACTGAAGTAAAATAAAGTGTTCATACTTGATAGTTGATAAATTGTCCTGTATTTAGTTAATATTTTATTTATTTTAATGGTTTAAATTTGTTTTATAACTTCCATAAAAGCTAGAATGGTGTAAAGTGTACATTTTAAGTTATCAGTTCACTTAATTTAAACTAAGTTTATAACCACAAAAATAAATTTGTTCCTATTCGTTCTTTTTCTCTAATATCTCATCGTTCAAATCTAGAACCACGTGTTATGTAATATAAATTAACGAGTTGTTGAATGATAGTTCTATAGATTGCAAATTTAATAAGAACACTCATTGTTTTACAAAATGACAAATGTTTTTATTTTAATTTAATATAACACTGTAATTGTTAAACATAAGATCAATATAGTTGTATGTGTAAAATTAAAATGGGCTTTTTTTGGAATTCATATTTTCTACATATCATGTACATCAGCATTGGGCATATATTATTTTAATACCTTTTATATTCACCAGTGTCATCATTATTAATACGATAGTATTCGATTTAACAAATATGTATCGGTTTTCTCGTTACGCCTCAATCATTCAAATATTTAATGCACTGTTGTATAATATGTGTGTGGGTGTGTTAGTTTTATTGTCGTAACATTGTAGAATTTGGTTCGCTGCACCATAATTATCTATAATGACTATACAGTACATCGATTAGTTACACGGTGAAAAAAAAAAGGTAATGTAGGTAGTTTTAAAAACATATATTGAATAACCGCAACGAGCTCACAACAGGTCGCGGGTGTTTGACCCATAGGATTTGATTAATTTAATTCCGTCGGGCCACGCATTTAACGGTGGCAAACCTAAAGCGGCCAAGAGCTTTCGCCTCTCCCCCAGATTGCCCTCATTCTCTTATCGTCGGTCTTTCCCTCTCACCCCCATCACTCTGTCACCCAGCCCCCGCCGCAATCTACCTACCCGTTCGGGTGCAACAGGTAAAAGTTTTAATGTTTTGACCTCCGATGGCAACGGCTATATAAAAGCACAACAATGCATATTCCACCTACAGAGCCACGGCGCATTAAGTACTGTAATAATATATTGTCGCGAATCGTATTATACGATGAAAATTCACGTCTATTTAATCGTCAGGAGGCCTACTTCTCCGATGTTGTGTCGATCGATATCGAGATATGGAGAGACGACGGTGTGCATATGAATATATCATATTAATATTATTACCAACAGACGGACGTTCTCGCGCGACGTCATACACATCATATGTCATCAGTTGACTAGAAACCCCCACCCTCTTCCGGCAATTCCGAGGGATAGCTTTAGCATTCTAAATGATTTTCCGAGAAAATTTTTCACTGCTCAAATGTCACACCGCTACCGTGCATTAACCAAAACGGCTGCGAATAATAATAATAATAATAATGGTATGTAGGTAGGTAGCCAACGAATGTGGAATGTGTCACCGGTGCAACCGTGATTTTTATCCTATTCTTTGATTCCTGTATACTTATTTACATTAATTTTAATAGAAAAAAATATTGAAATTATTTTCATTACGAATTTAGTATTGTGTATTCATACGTATACAAATTTCCAACGACAGATTTAATGCTTAATATATTGCATTTTCGTCTAAGTATTGTAGAATAAAATATACGAAAAACTGTGTTTTTATTATGAATCCTTTAAAAACATTTCATTTTAACAGAACACATAAATTATTATTATCTATTGATGAATATTAAAAAAAAAAAAAAAAAAAAAAAAAAAGTGAATGCACGTGTTTAAATATTTTTAAGACTTGTCTTTATTGCCTTTTATGTTTATTTTCATTATAACTGATTTGCTGTACCCTAATCATTTTATCTCATACATGATTTGTGGTTTCCATAAATGTATTCATATATTAGTAGTTTTTTTTAAATTATGTAAGTACTTGATATGTTTAATTTTTAAATTTTTTTTAATAAACTTTAAGCTGTTGAGGCTGTCCTGTACATATGTTTTATGAGCGGCACTTAATAAAAAAATCTCCATTTCGACTATTTAAATTCGGCTCTAGACCTGACTTCAAGTATGTTTAAAATCAGCATTTTCTATCTAAAATTACAGAACTTTATTCGATAGTCATACCTTTTTTGTTTTGCCCACTTTATTATTTATTCGACCCGTCGCGTGCACGCTGTTCGTTGAAGTATAATCAATTATGATGTTAAACATGCTCGTATAACGCGGCCGAACGGGCTGACGTGCCAATTCTCTGTAAACGCCATCAGAGCCGTCTATTACTTCCGATGGTGGGCCAGTGATGGACGGAAAGGTTGAGAAGAATGTTTAAGTTAGGTCTATTCAAATTTTTATTGTCAAGCGATATATGAACTTCGGATTTTAACGGAAAAAGCTGGAGATGTATGTCACTGCCCGTCACTCTACGTCACGTCAGCAGTATTAAACTTGCCAACAACGGTTTCATAGTAACGGTAATTCGTAGTTATAGTTCGCACTGTATTCTTAATTTTTTTTTCGTTGAAAACGGGATTAACTTACATAATTTAATACACATCATATAATACTAGGTATTACTATTTAGTATTATACGTTGCATCTGCTGTAGAATTATTATTTTATGATAATTAATATTGATCAAGCAGTAGTATATGAAATTATTTTCTAAATCAAAATTAATTAATTTAAAAAAAAAGGAAACTGCTAATTGATAATTAATAATTTAATGTTCGAAAAAATTTACTATACTTAGACTTAGATAAAAAAAAAAAAAAAAACCTTGATTCAATTTGAATTAATCATTAAAATTAATTTATTTCGATTCAATAGTATATAGTTTCGTAATATACCTATATATATATATATATATGAACCTATACATGAACTGAAGTGATCGCTTCATATAATATAGAGGTAATTGGTTTTATTTGTATTTATGTGTTTTTGTTTTCATATAACATAATACCTATACTAAATAATTAAATAAATAACCGAAGTTATTAGTTATTAGAAGTAGACAACATATTATTTTCTAATCCATTTTTTAAATATTTTGATTTTACTTCACTTAAATTTATACGACTCGACGCTTCTGTATATTTATTGATTATTTAATTCTGTCAACATCATGATATATAACATTATTTTACGTAATGGTTAAATAATAGTGATAGCTGATAGGTACAATATATAATTTTAATAATTTATACGAAGACCTTGTATATTTATATATTTTGTTTTTAATATTATATTTGTCAATTTATAAACATTTAAAATTTGAAATATTTCGTTGTAATTAATTAAAGTTAATGCATTGTACATAATACATATAATACATATAATACATTAGGTAATTGAAAAACATTGAGATATGACCCTTCTAGAGGGTGCCATGATTTTGTTTTCCATGTATATCTTTTAGGAACAAAAAAAAAAATAAATAAATAAATAAAAGACTATCTTTAGTGGTCTAAAGGATAGAAAAATAATAAAAAAAAATAAATAAAAAAATTACGTCATTACTTAACCGACAATTTAATATCTTATAAATCTTATGATGTTTTACTTAATTCATGTTCATTAAGCAAATATAATTGTTATTTTTTTCGAGATATTGACTAATTTAACCATACATTTATTTTGATACCCATATCGATACACAAAATATAATATACAACACCAGTTGACACCACCAAGCCCGTTCAGTTAACACATTTGATGTTATTACTTTCACTGTTTAATTAAAAAAACAATATTATATTTACTAACTGTTAATTAGTACGTAAAAGATGTCAAACAATACAAATAAGTAAAATCTAATATGTTCTCATCTTGTGTTAAACTAGATATCAGATGAATATTACATACATAATAAAATTAGTCTTAATTTCGTGATTTGAAAAAAAGCCTTTTGTGGTTATTGGTGTTTTAGTCGAATAAATCGCAATAAATTAAATTATTTGATTGGCCTTGTCATTTTTATATCACGCATTAAAAAATATATTAGTGCTTATATGTTTGTACCATTATGTATAATGGATCGTTAAATTGTATTACGTGTTATTAAAACACCAGTTCACTTAAATTAAATACAATTATATAATTGTATAATACATTAATGAATACAATACTTGGTTATTATTTTATAAAACATTTCAAGAACAGTTTTTAATATAATATATATCGCCAAAGTAAAGAACATGAGATCCATTGAATTTACTTCAAGTTTTTTTTTATTTTTAATTAATTTTTCTTCATAACATGCCTGGGTAGTTTTGTACAAAAAATTGGTATCCTATACACAAGTTAAGTATTATCTAAAGTCACTCACTTTGTATACGTAAAAATTCAATTAAAACTCATTTGGCTATTTACCTCCTCTTATACTATGTGCTCTTCAGCAGAAAATGTATATTTTCAAAGATTTACTGAAACGCTAATAATTCTTTGCTGCAATGAGAAACATTTGTGTTAATTTAAAGGTTTACGCACTGATGTGAAATAAGCAATCCAAACAAATCTAAAAATGTATATATTTAAAACTGAAATTCCAAAGATCGGGTTTTATTTTTATGAGATATTAAATACATGCGTGTTCATTTGTGTCTATTAACCAGTAAAATCATACACAAAGAAGGCGGCGTCTTTTTAAATGTATATAGATGGATACTTAGAATTTTTTGAATAAAAAATAATGAATATCTTTTTGAATAAATTATATAAGTCGACATATTTTCTTTATTTATTTAAATAAATAAATGACTAAAAACGTAATATTGTTTATGTACAAACTTATATTTAAAAAAAAAAAAAACAAAATATTGCGTTATTTTTATATACAAACTGTATAGAAGTTATCAAATTCGACTACATTATTAAAAATATTTTAGTATGAAATTAAAAAAACTAAAAGATATGATATATTATGATATTTAAAACTACAATATCTAGTTCTTATATTTGTAACTTACTGCAATGAAGTTAATTTTCACCAATGCACTCAAATATAAAATCTAAAAAAATGTAGTTAGAAATATTTATTAATATAATATAAATATTTTTTTATCATGAATATTTTATTACACAATTAATAAATACATTTTTACAATTATCGTAAGTGTTGTAAGATAATTCAATGACTTTAATATATACACGGGTAAAAAGACCTTTCAACAAAAGCACTTTGTTTTCTAACAATATGAATTATAGGGTAAAACACGGTTGCGTACGTCTGTTATCGGCGATACCTTTTTAAGCTACACGATTCCATACGATTTTACCTGATATTTAACTACACGATTGCGTACGAAGTTTTAAGCGTTGTTGCCAATTTTCTTACCGGTATACAGGGCCTTCACAAGGGGGCCCTGTCGGTATATATACCACATATGACCAAGGTTGAGATTTTATGGATTTTGTATATTTCTTATGAGATGCTTGAAAAATAGTAAAATAAGCTAAAAGTGTGTTTCATGATACAGAGCTTAAATTAAAAATTTTATTTTGCTTTTTTTAACGTGTTTTGTGATTTTTTTTAATTTTTAGTGATTTTTTTTTGGATTTTTTGAGACATTTTTACATTTTTAACTCTTTTTGAATTTTATGAAATTATATTTTTTGTCAATTACAAGGTTATTTTTAAATTTTATTTATTATTTTATTATTAATTTTTTTTTCTGAATTATTATAGAGCTAAATGTATTCGATATTTATTATATATTATATTATTATTTTATTTTTTTTATTTTATATACGATGAAATTAGTAAATTTGACAACGTTGCATACAATTTCATACGAAATCGTGATTATTTTTTTTTTCTTAAAGGTACTTTTAACCCATCTACAAACATACGCAATCGTGTTGTCAAAAAGGACAAACGTACGCAATTGTGTTCTACCCAAATTATATTATTTAAATATTATCTGTTAGTTAAAATTATAAAAATATAAGTAAATTAAAACAATGAATATTGTTTTAAAATATTTAAATTCAGAATATTATATATTATTTAATATGTTGTATTATTACAAAATATTGAAATTTTAAATTTTTTTGACTTAATATAACTATATATATATATATATATATATATATTTAAGTTGTCATATGTACTTGCTACATTTTGTAATAAATTAAAATTAAAGGTTGCAAGTTTTTATATTTATACACATGTCGTAGGCATATAGTTAAATCAGTATTTTACTATAAATTCCTAAACAAATAGTCAAAGAATTTAATTTGTATGCAATTTATTATCTACCTAGCCATTTCGCTAAATGCTTATATCTAGTCAGATTATCACACCTAATTAGTAATTACCAACATTTATTTATTTATATATTTAATTACAATTCAGTAGAGCAATAAGTTATTAATAAAAAATATAGTTTTATTTTTAAAATAATATAAAATGTTTCATTTTTCCTGACTTGAAATAGGTAGGTGATTTACTAAATGTCTAAACGGATAGTTAAATTTCATAAAAATTTAGTTCTTTAAATATTTGCTCAGAAATTTAGAAAAATTCTTTTAGTTTAGATATATTATTTATTTCTATGATATACATTATACATATTGATATTGGGGTTGTCAAAAGTTATTAACAATATTAATATTTGTGAAAAAATCAAGGATTTTTATGGAGTTGTTTTTGTTTAGAAGTTCTTCTAAGTTGTTTGGTATTGATAGAGTATTTTTAACGTTTGCTATTATGAACACTATTGAATCTTAAGTACAAGTATATCTTAAAATAACTGATTTTTTCAAATTCTCGCAGTATTTTATTATATGCTCATAAAAATAATAAAAATAATGAAAAAAGATCCCAGTTTTTCGCTTTTGGTATATAATTTGTTGCGTCGGAGGAAGATATACAATGATAAATCATACAGCCTTAGAATGAGGAAGGAAATTAAAAAAAGGATATATTTCTAATTGTTTTTTCTGCTCGTCTTCCTTTTCCAACCCTATCCACTGCTTACGGCTTTACGAAATGAAACGCACTAATTACAGGGAATGCCAGTTTAGATGTCGCTATATATTTTAGCCAGTCTTTGGGTATAGCTTAATCGGAAGAAAAAACTATTTAATTTGAAAAATAAACGCAGACGTTGTTGTTTAAATAATTTAAGCACGGACGGTACAACCCTTATCCCTTTCAAATAAACGCTTGATAAAATGTATTTTCGATTCGTTGATGTTTTCTCTAATTTTTTTAATTAAATCTCTGTGCGAGCCTTTGTAACTAATGGCCCATAAAATATGCGTCAGCCAGAAAATTATTAATCATTTATTCATTTATAGAATTTTTCAAGTAGGGCACAGAAACCGTCAATTATATAGCTGGTAAGAAGGAATAATGCCTAACCTTTTAACACAACACTTCTGCTTTAAAATTCGTTTCTTAATTTTTGTAGAGATGAACAGTCGATCAAATTAAAATTAAACATATAAATACCATATGTAATATTTAGTAGTTTAATATTTTATATAATATTCATGTTTACTAAAAAAACAATATTACTAAAAGTTAAAACTTGTTATATGATTTTAAAAGTTGATAATTAACGTTTATCCGGATTTTTTTTTTTTTTAATGTTGACGTGTCGAACAGCAGTGCAAACATAGAAAAATTAATTATACTCAATCAATAAAACTATGATATACAACCATAACGTTTTTTTGAAAATGGTAAATATCTACTTAGTGAAAATTTTAAATATAAAATTCTTTGAAATATTACGTAAATACTTGTCTATAGGAAACAGAGTTGTCACTATCAGATTACTTAAATTTTTTTTACATTACAAATAAACACCTTTTTTTTTTAATGTAATAACTGGAGTTTGGTGTTTGTAAAAATAACATAATAAAAAAAATTACTTTTCAAATCAACTGCAACTACCACTAAACTGTATACCAACTATATATGCGTTATAAAAGTATAAAGCAAAATATATAATTGTATAAAAAAATCTGTTTATGCATTAATGTTTAATGATGATATAATTTTATAGTTAAAATAATTTATAATATATTTAATATTAAGTACAAAATGAAAACAACTTTAAATCAATCGTATTATTTAATATGATGTATTAGATTAATAGCATATTTATGTGGACATTTTTTTATGTTAAAAAATAAATTTATTTTTATGATGAAATCGAACTCTATTTTTACGCAGTTCAACTCTAAGTTTTTTTTTAAATGTTTGTATTATATACAAGTTGATATGAATAAAATTATTTATTAATAACATCGAAATAAAATTTTTAATGCAGTAAGATTTTGTAATTAATAACAATTTTTTCTGTGATTCTTAAACAATAATATATATTTACATAAATTTGTTTGTATAAAATAACATTAAACGGATTTTAAACTATTTTAACCATACTATCACGATAGTTGAATTTATCATAAAAAATAAAAAATTTTTATTTTATGTATATCTTTTATTACGTAAGATTCTTCAGCTGTAAGTTCTTCATTAATAAAGCAAGAATACTTGCAAGACTGGGTACAATAAACTTCAGATAGAATTAATTTCAAAAATGTAGTACATGTTAATAATACAGATTTTCAAGTATCATTTACATATATATATATATACTTTTTTTAATGAAAAACTATTATATTTTAACTTTATTTAAGTATACTGAGTATTTAGACACAATATACTTTAAGTACATATTATACTGTATGGAAATTGAATTTTAATATTTCAAAAGTTATGACATCAGATTTTTATTGCAGTAAATTTTATAATTGTATATCAGATATTGTTCATTCATACGATATACTTACAAAACGTGAAGTATATTTTCATATAATACAATATAATATTATATAGTTTATAATAATCTATACTATTAAAGTTGTATTACTATACACACATTAGCCAGTAATTCTGATCTATTAACGTATTTAAAAACATAACAATTTATATAAAAGTAGGTAAATAATAATATTTTTAATCACGAGAAAAAAAAATGAAAACGAAAACGAAGAAATTAAATTAATTATAGTTCTCAATTATGTCATCTTTTTCATTCATATTTTCTAGTTTAATAACTGTATTTATTCATTTTATTGTCAAAATTTTTATCCTACATGATTCTTATTCTTAAATCACTCAACCAATATTAATTTTATAACGATATACATTTAGTAGTAGTATTAAATAGCAATGATTATTTACACTAAAATATTTAAAACTGTGCTATATGACTTTAATATTCAACGTTTTGAAATACACTGAAGGAAATGAATTGTAGATTATAATAAATAATGAGTAATAATATAACATTCGTTTCTTTAGTTTGAAAATTTACGCTTATTTTATTCCTTGAAAATTTTCGTCGAGGATAACATGCATTTCAATAAACAGTTTAACGTTGATTTATCATACGAGCGTACGGTAATAACATTTTCGAATCGAATATAGTATCTAATATCGAAGTACGCCCGTTTTTACGTGTTTTTTCGATAAAATTTGTTTCGTCATAGACCAGAATAATGTTATGTGGTGTATCCATATACATTTAAATATTATAGGCCAAAGGCTCGACTAGTATTAAGATTTTTATTTTTTATTTTTTTTTTCCCATCTATATTTTACCTACCAACAACGGTTGTGCTCAAGCTTTACACAATAAAATAAAAATAACAATAACAGTATTCTAATATTATATATATGTATATAATGCCTCGTACATTATAAATATATCTAGGTGGTTCATGTCATATAATATGCGTAATATATATGGCTTGTATGGCTCTATAGAAAAATGTATACACGCACATATTTACAATAATATATTTTCTACATATTGCATACATCTCGATTCCGACTCGCGTTATACGTACATCCGACGTGCTTATTTTAACCAGCTGTGTGCTGTCGTCCTGGATAGCACGGAAGTTATAAAATCACATTCTGTTCGGTCGTATAGCATGCACGAAAGTTTTCGATTCTCTCATTCGAATATTTATTAAAAATGCTCATTTTTATGCGTCACGTGTGTCATTTTACATGGATGATAAAGTACGCGATAATGTTTTTTTTTATTATTATTATCATTTTAAAAGTGTAAAAACCTGACGGAATAATGTGCGGTCGAATAATTTGCACGTACCTGGTTACCCGATTATATCTTGTAGTGGTTTATATTTCATTTTTTATTTGTTTTTATTTTTGTTATCAAAGAACTAGATTTTATAGACGCCTGTCGGACATAATATATCGTTTCTCCTCTTAAGGAGGGGGGGCTACGATACGCGATAATAAAATACCGATTTGAATTTAATGTGAACAACATTTGACATGAAGGATTTAAATTTCAAGCACGTTTGATACACAATTTATACTGCAGAGTAGTTAGTTAAACCCGTAGGTACAGGCCTGACATGTCACGTCATGGTGTTATGGGATTTCCATTATCGGCTATCAATACGGCCTGGCAAATATTGTAAAAGTTAACTTTTTGTGCATTTTATCAACTTAATTTATTTTCACCGCATGATACGATATACAGTGTTATTACAAGTATATGCATTGATATTATATTCCGCGAAATATTTACACGTTTTAAAGCTACATATTTACATGATATAATGTATATAAAAAGATACAAAGACAAAACAACTTGAATGAAGGATGTCGATTGACATTAAATATAATTTTTACATATAATGTAAATAAATTATTAATAATATTATTCATTATATTAATAAATATAATGAATACAAATTTAGACTTTAGAGTAAAAGATTTTTTATTTAATACAAATAATATAATTTTTGGTGTTAAACTATGTATTTATACATGTGGAAAAAAATTAAAAACTCCCATAGTTCATTTATAGCCTTAATGGGGATTTTTACTGATACATTTTTATTTTTAGTGTAAAAAAAAATAAGAAAAGAAAAATACAATCGACCTACAAAAAATGAAAATATTTATTTTGATTTATTAAATAATATGGTATGTGATCACCAAATGGAAATGTTAAACTTATTTTATTCACCACGTAAAATTAAACCAAATAAATTATATACTTTAACCAGTCTAACCCATTAGTTTTTATTACTTGAATTATATTAGGTAATAAAACACAATACACTGTAAATAATCAGTATGTATCTCTATTTAAAAAAACATGTTATTCTAAAAACGTACGATATATTTTTTTGTATATGACATCAAAATTGAACAAGATCGTGCTTAGAATACAAACAAAACAAAACTATATTCATTTAATTACATTAGTAATATAACTTACAAATATCAAAAACTATTTTTAAGATATTTTATGTTTAAGATGCTGCTAGTTAAATACATGTATTCTAATTTTTAAGTAATACTACAGTCTTCAATCCTACGTTAGAGAAAAAAAATTAAATTAAATAACTTGGATTGTCAAACCCATAATTTTGAAATGTCTTTGAATATAACTACTAAATAATCTATTTGAAATAAATTCCAATTAAAAAATTAAACGATGAATTTTTGTTCTTCCAACCTTTTGTATAATTTTATTAAATTATGTAAGCCAATAAAAATATAATATTTTTTAACAACTATATACATTTTGATATTTAGAAAACATTTTATTAAAAATTTGTTATTAAAAATAATGAATGAAACGTTTAAATACTTTGAGAGTGACATGTTAATGTATACATTTCTAATTTGAATTTTTTTGTAGGTACATATGTTTTATTTGATATATTTTTTAGTTTGATCAACCTAAACGTTGAATAAAACTATTCATTAACTGAACAGTTATCTTTCTATTCATTGTAGTATTTCAATCTAATTAAAATTAATTCTGGGTCAAGGCTTTAGCCTTTATGCTAGCACGATTTAAATAGTAAGACTATGCCATTGGAAAATAAAATAAAATTTAAAACATCACAATACATGTAGGTGTCACGCACGTCAAAAACTTAATATTAAGTACAATCGATACTTTAAACACGTTCATTAATATGTATAACGTATATATTAGTTACATGTATTTAAGTTTTTTTTTTTTTGTTTTTAGAAAAAGTAGCCACTTAAATAATATATAACTAGTCAGCAATAATATTATCCACAGAGAATGTTTCTTGTGTATTGGAAAATAATTTGTTCTTGGCAAGCATATCCGTTGGGAAAACAATGTTTTCCCTGGTGAACACAAACTCTTACATATTGGAGAAGACGAACTCGAATAGTTTTTACTACCATCGTATGTTTACACGGGATATATTCTTAAAACCCATGTTTATTAGTGCACTAGCAGTGCGCATGCAGACGGAAATTCTATCTCGTAAAATACAAGCACCTATAATAATAACGTTCTCAGAAAGCTCATCCATACCGCATAATAATATGCATGCGTGGTACGCGTATACAAGTTGAGATAAATAAATAGCCACTTTTAGGATTGCTCAATATATATACTGTATATTAAAATAATATGTACGTAATATTTAATGCTGCAAAATGTTCATATTTTATTGTTGTTATTATTATTATTTTTTTAACGCCTACTATATTTTTACATCTTGAACACTATGTGTATTTTACGTCTCTGTAAAAAAAAAAAACTGCCACGTTAGAAAAAAAATCTGTATACATATATATACTTGTCTGGTCTTTGTGTATATTCAGTACGCTATGTATAGTGAATATTATAGCCCTGTGTCAGTTTTGTAATGTAACACAATACTCGGTTTACGTGTTTTTATTCCGTCTAACCATTTCACCAAAGCATATTTTAGAAAATACGATACTTACCAATGACGGGCCCCTTTCAATGATTAACATACATGCTATATACTTCTATCCGTCTATGTGGCTGTAAAAATATAAATTGATGAAATTACGTTTATATTTTAATATTAAATTTATTGCAAATATTTAGATATCTTTTCTAATAAATAATTTATGTTTATTTTTGGTTTCCTTTAGTTCAAATAATATTGATACTATATTACTAACTATCGAAGTTTTTATACTAACATTATATCAATTTTATTTTGTCCTCAAATTATTATTTTTCACGTTATTTTTAAATTATGAAACTATCATAAAACATACATTCCATTATTTAAAATCGATTTTTTTTAATATTTATTTATATCTGTTATCTGTAATACAATTTCAGTTATCCCTATTTTTTATTAGCAATCTAAAACTCTGAAAAAATATATTTACAGAAATGCAATGAATGACAGGGTTAAATTTTTTATTTCATTATTAGTACATTCAAATTCCCAGAAATTAAATTTATTCTATAGTAGAACTTATCAAAATGACAGTCTTTAATTTTTATTTTCACAATTCTAGTTTTATGTATAACTTTTTTTTTCATTAAAACGACTTACAAACCCTTTAATATTTTATGTTTACTTTTATGTAAAGTATTAAAAATATTAACGTGTGTATCGTAATTAAAAACCAACTTCGTTTTAGAGAAAATAGATAGGGACGTAATCTATTTTCTATTTCTATTGTTGAATACAATTATGTTTAAAACAAATTTAAAATGTAATATTTTATACAATTTAATGAATAATAATTGATATAACACATTTTATTAAGTATAATAAATGTATCATTTTCATGATATTTAACCTAACGTAACCTAGAAAATTGTTCAATAAACTGTTGTATACATTTTTTTGTATTCATAATTGTAATTCATATAATAACTAATTATTTAATTTATAATTGTTTTCTCATAAAGTATTGCACTCTATTTGTTAACATAAACAATACGATGTTTATTTAATATATTGTGAAAATTTAAAAATCAGAAATAAAATGTATGTATTAGAAATGTTTGAGAGTAATCAACGATGATTCGTTGATTCATAATGAAAAATAACTAACCATTTGTTGTTAATTAAGAATTTGTTACATCTTCCAGTGTTCACATTTAATACAATAAAAATTAAATTGTATTTAAATGATTTAATATTTTTATGTTGTCTTATTTAAAATACGTTGTGGACCACCACGGTGTATCATTTTCCAATGTAAGTTATATTTAATAAGAAGCACAGTCTAAATATTTCTATCACGGCGTATTGAATAGGCAAAATAGGTCCATAACTGAATAGAAAATGTATAAAATAATACATTAAATTGTTTACATTTTACATTACTATTTAATATTAGTCGTGATTATAAAATCCATACTATTTAATTATTTTAAAACTAATACTCTAATTACAATTTTGAATAAATTTGTTTTAGATAATATTATCAGAGTACGATGAGTTGAGTCTGTTAAAGTTAAAGATGAAGATTAATTAACAAATTATGAAAATCAAAATATTTATTACCATAATTTAGGAGTGTAAATGAGAGGCTGTGAATAAACTCAAAATTCGGTAGCGTATTAAGTAGCAAATTGTGGTTCAACTACAAACCTTGAGTACAATGCAAGTCTGCTACAATCTAAGAAATAAAACAATAATTAAAATCAATAAATGGAAAAGCAAAACTAGTTTTCATTTAAACAAGCACTTAAATTAATAAAAAACAAATTTAACGTTTACAGTTACTAGTTAACAAGCTTAAAACGCTTCACACTACCGTTTTTGCTTAAAAAAGTTTCAAACTTTTGATTTGTATTATATAAAAATATAAAATATGATAGTGAGTGTGGTTGGATACTTATTAATTAATTACTTTCATCTTTTTTTATAAATCACACTTTAAAATTATTGAATATATAAAAAAAAAAAAAAAATCGTAAATAAATTGGTAATAATTATTAAAAATACTGTTTTATATTATATTTCAAAAGTAATAAGTACATTAATATTTTATTTAGAAAAATATCCTTCTATGGAATATAAAATTAAAAATGCATGTTTTCATAAAAAAAAAAGTAAAAATATTATATTGATAAAAAATGTTCAAAACCTTAATTTATTTTTATTTTTTTTTTGTATTGTTTGATGATTTTAAATTAATGTGAAAAATAAATATTTTAAAGTTCAATAAGACTTTTTAATTTAATAATGTAGTTGTATTGTTGTCAAGAAAAAAAACACTTAATTTAATTGTAATTTACCTTCGAAAGTTTTTGTCATTAAAGAAACTGTTTAAATTTAGTACTTATAGTTTTTATTTAACTTATGATATCTATGATACAGTAATTTAAAAATTTGATTTTTTATACTAATGTGTTTTTCCACAGAGAATATGCGAATGAGCAAAGACATTTTTTGTTATGATTTACAAAAACTTTACATTTGCAAAAGTTTTACTACTTTAACTTAACGACCTTAGAAAAAAATTATAATACAGGAAGATTTATAAAATATTCATCAATTAGGTTTATCAAAAGCTCGAAAAGTTTATGCAATTCTAATTTAACGCATTTAAAAGTATTTTTTTAATGTGCTAGTCATTTATTTCAATGCATTTACAGTAAGTATATACATTTTCGCTTAAAATAACAATTTAATTTTTTTTTTAAATCAAAATAATATAGTGATTATAAGTTTTTTGCAATAAATTGTTACATATAAAAATTGAGCATATTTATACGAGTATACTACGTATCATATAGATTTTAAATTATTACTTTATTACTATTATTTTAAATATTTTATTATCATGTACTCTCATTAATAATAGTCTTTTTTGAAATTTTATTATAGTTTTAAAATGAAACATACTTCATAATATTGTTTGTTTAAAATACCTTTACATTATTTTTGTCAAATAAACAAAGTGTCTTAATATTTTTTTTACTCAGCTCTGAAACAATAATGTTATTGGTCCAATTATTGCCTCGAACGTTTTCATAAAATAAGTATATATTTACTGGATCTTATAAAAATATTGACGTTTTCCTCTGCCATATTTATTATTAAATAATAATTGATTTAACACTTCATGTTTCTATTCTTTTATATCCCACACACATTCTTGATAATAAGACGAACAAACAAAAATTTTGACGTCATGTCTCTGGGGGATTTATTGGTTGACGAAGCCACATAATGTCGCAGTTACTTACGAGTTCAAGAGCGTAAGCCAAAGAATACCGCATTGGTTACTGAATGTAAGGCCATCCCAAATGTAGGGCAATCGTTTCGTCAAACCATTATGTTGTTATTTCTATTATAATCGTCATCAAAGCTCAGGAATTAATCCCTTAAACAAATTAAAAATATGTAAATAATTAAATATTAATTTTAAAATCTTGTATTATGGGTCATTGACGGTAGCGAATTTACGGGGGGGGGGGGGGGGTTGATGAGCGAGATATATCTCCCCCCCTTGGCTTTTTTTTAGCATTTTTTAGTTTTGTAAATGATAAAAAAATAAATGATTCATTATTTAATATATTATATGATTTAATTATAAAGCTTATGTATCTACTATGTATAGATATAATATATATTATGTGTGTAGTTATAATAAATTGATAGTATCTTCATTTATTTCGAGTGAAGGGAGAACAAATATTTCAGTCATATCTCTCCCCTTAAATAAATCTTAAATACGCTACTGGTCATTGGTAAAATGGTAATAATAAACATTTTAAAAGTGAACTATAAAATGATATTAGTTTAAAATAAAAGCGTAAAAATATGTTTTACCACTGAAATGTAATGAAATCAATATTTTTTATTAAGTATGTATTTTTTTAAATATCTAGCATTAAAATATTTTATATAGGATAAAAAATTTAAAAAAATAAATGTTATATATTTATTTTATTTAAAAATTTGATTTTATGATTTAAAGTTTTTATTTTCATAGACGTTTACAAAAAAAAAAAATATTAAGTTTAGACATTTTAAAAAACATTTGTATCAAATTAGATTTACTCTCGTTATTTACTTTCCCAACAAATATCATTAAGTTTCAAGTCCTCATTATTATTATTGGCTCTCTGATATAATATAATTCTAACACTGCACTTATCCTGACTCAACTGTTTTCACCACATACTCACTAACAATCGTTCTAATGCGGCATTTACAACAGTCACAATACGCATACAGCGATACCCCTTCTTCAATTATTGTGGCATATAGATAACCTAACCTATGCGGTAGGTACTCATCTATTACTGCATAACCAAAATATTTGGTCTATTTTATAGCCATCCATCGGTTCTTTCTCATAAATCACATGAAATGAAAACATAACTTAAAGTACCTACACATCAAAAGCACACACATTTCCTCTGTACACGCGCATCTAAAATTATTATGACTTTCATGACGACAATTCTTTGTTGCTTTTGAAACATCAATAGTTTATTACAAGTATGTGTAACGAATCACGAATTAAAAATAAAATAAAATAATAGAGGATTTAATAAATAAATAAATTATACCCAAAAGCACAATCATTACATGAGATGCAATTAACAAAAAAAATACATGATTAAAAAATAAAAATTTACATAAATAAATAAGTAAAAAAAATGTTATAAAAACTACCCATTAATGAAACTTAACTAATAGATGTTTATATTTTGTGATTTGTGATTGGCATTATACATCTAAATGTATAGAGTGTGTTACTTCTACCAGATAAAAGTACCATTTAAGTTTTATGTATTTTAAAGGATTACTGAAACTTGTGATAATGACGAGATTAGATAATAATAAAAACTTTTGTAAATATAGTTTTTTTTTTTTTTTTTAATTTTGGATCGGAATGAATTTATGGCTAAAGACTTAAAAAGGGTCAATAATGTATTCTCTACAGCATAATATTTTGGAAAATTTGAACTTTGTTGAATTGGAATTTTGGTAAACTTTCTAAAAAAAAATATTAAAATCTATGCGTATATACCTACATATTATATATTTTATTTTAATTATCAAAATTATATAATATGAAATAAAATTGCTTATTATTCTGAATTATATTTTATTTAACTATAAAACAGTAAATACAAATTAAATAAAAAAAGCCATATCATCAAAATTTTAACATAATACTTAGATAGTTTAATTAATTTTATCATGCCAAAAATAGAATAATATACTTCATATTCTATAAATATAAATATGATTAATAGAAACCGGAATATGCTAGAATTTACACCGGGAATTACATTGTTATTTTTATAATTATTTTTGTTTTGTGTTGAAAATGTGAAATGTATAAGTTAGAAAGACAAAAGGGTTAATACATTTTTTTTTTTTAATTAAATGATTAATCATATTTGATGTATATTCGGATTTTTATTTGTTTTCTGGTGATATAATATAAAATTTTTCATAAAAAAATAACCTTTACTTTAATTATCTATTAATATTTGTGTTCTCATTTCTAAAATTTAATCTTAGTACTTACATATAAAAAATAATTTTTTATTGCGGTCTTGTAATATGATGGTATATATTTGTAAACAAAAGGTATATTTTATTTTAAAAATAATTTGAGTTATGACCATTTTGTGGCATAATAATAAATAAAGAAAAATATAAAATTATTACAACCTCTACAAAATTATTTATTTGGACCAAAAAATACAAAGTATAAAAAATTAAAAAATTAAGGAATAGTTTATTTGAAGAATATTTTAATTAATTAGTTGTATAGTATGGTTTTCCTATTAATCTGTATATATTAATGTTATAAAATATAAATTATCAAAAGTTTTAAATAATAATAATAATAATAGTGAGTAAAACATTACCTGTAATAAAATCAAAATGACCTGGTGGGCACCAGAAACTATCTCTAAGCTTAAAATTGAAGTGTTTTTGTATAAAAAAGTGGTGAGCAAAAATAATACACATTATTATAAAACCAATACATTTATCGCTCAATTTATATTTTAAAACTCAAATATTGAAAAGTTAACTCTAAACTCTCTTAAGTAATATCAATGAATGCTATTTTAATTGAACGATTTTAAATTTGCTAGTTCTTCTGTTGTATATGTTATCATAAAATCAATCATATTATTGGTTTAGATAATTTAAATTGTATCTTTAGTTTTTGATTAAATTGTCTTTATTATATTTTACTATATAGTTAAAACCTTTTTTTTTTTTTTTTTTTTTTTGAAACAATTTCTTTCTCAGTACTTTTAGACTTTTTTTTTTTTTTTAATAGTGTAATATATTTTAATTAATAATTTTTTCTTTTCAGTGAACACTATTGTGTTATAATCCTATAAACTATTAAAAAGGTCAAAATATTTTATGTATCGCATTTAAAGAAAAACACCTATTCTTTATAAAACTTTAAAGAAATAATTTATTGATTCTCTTAGAATAGTTTGTCTGAATGCAAAAAAACTACTGATAACTGTTAAACGTTTCCAAAGAAAAATTAGTAATCGTGGCTTTTAAAAATTCGTTTTTTGAACGCAACAATTTATCGTTCTTTTAAATTTAATATTAAGATAAATCACTATATTGTGCTGAAGTTTTCCTGTAGAGATTTTTTTATTTCATTTTACACAACTATTGTACTTGTGTAAAATATCTTTTGAAATATACTTTTACAATTAATTAGATAGGAATAAACAATAAATTAACTAGAAAGAGCTATGTTTCTTTGATTTGAATCGATTAGTCTTATACATTTTTTTTCGATAAATGCTATTTTAATTGCTCATCAAAAGATGTGTGAATATAATAAACTAAATCGATATTCCGTAGTTAACAGCGTTATACATTTTCCGTTAATACGTACATTATAGTATATAATATGTACCACTGCAAACATAGATTAATATAAGTACCAATAAATGCTAATAATTCAGTCTCCTGTGATATAATGATACTGTGATCATGACTATTTTGATCCGTTTTATTATTCACGTTGTATTTCGTGGCCATTCGCCTCTCGTCATCCCTCTACATTAACGACTTCCACCCACTTGTGTAGTTCGCTTTAAACCCCAACACGTACAGTGTTCATAACCCGATCCGTCATATCCAGCCAGCTGGAAGATAAATATGGAAAACATTTTCTATAGGGCGGCAAGACACGTTTTGACAGGTTGCGAAATTACATTAAATGAAAACCTCTATGGTAAGAGACAAGACAAAGTACCGCGGTACTAGTGTTTGTGCAAAAGTATGCATACAGATATTACATAGTATACGATCCATTCATTTGCTCTATCATTTTATATGTAGGCAAGTTTGAATAAATATATAAGTGTACACACGCGCGTGTGTGTACATGTGTGTAAACATTTAGACATGTTTAAGAATTCATCAGAGACAAGAATAAGAGCTTTTAAATTTCTAAAAAATATATGGATTAGTGAAATATACCTTGTGGTGATAAAATAAAATTTATAACATTCGTTTTAAATGTATGCAAAATTGCATTAATATTTAACGTTATAGCAGGTTTTAGCATATATTATGTTTTATGAATATTCACTTATACAAGTTTAGGTATTAGTCAATAATATTTCTTTAACCCCAACCTACCTATGTGGTCTTAATTTAACATTAACGATTTTACAATATTCAACTACATTTTTACAAGTACATAAAATAATAGGATTTTACACAAAAAAGATAAAAAATTTTAAAGCTAAAACTTGTATTCAAAATTTTATATTTTTACAAATCAGTATCAATAAACAAAATTATTAGAATATTATCAATAAATATTTGGTATATTTTACTTGTAGGTAGACAAACAGTGTATACAAAAAATACATTATATTATTAAGATTTGTTTACATTTTGTGAAGTAAATTGTATTTTAGTTGCAAAATTATACATGACCTATGCTAAAAACCTTAAAATGTATTTTAATTAATCTTTAAACCAAAAATTTTCTTATATTGTAGAAAAACATTTTTTTTTTTTTAATTAAATTAAATTTGTAATGTTTTTAATTTAATGACTTTTAGAAAGTTAGTTTATAAAAATATTTTAGTGGTTTGAGTTATGTCTTACGAGTAAGAATCAATATTCATATTAAAAAACTTTGCCAAAACATATGATTGGAAAAGAAATATCGAAACTGACATTGGCGAAGTAACGCAACACTGATGTGAATATTGTGAGACACGAAGTTATGATGGATCGAGATGAAAATATATATACGCATTGTACACTTGACAACGCACGTTACCAATTGCGCTAGATAAACCGGAGCTTTAATATATGTGAGAAACTATAGTGTGTTGATGATGCCTTTGTGTTGGTAGTGTTCATAAATGTGACAGCATAACCGAATGTGGGTAATTTCGTCTAAAATACTACATATTTATATATTAGTATGTCTACTTATAGAAATAGCTTACGTTGTTTTGATATTTATTCAATCTTTTAAATTGTGGCTTCATAAAATTTTCCATCACCAATAATTTTTTATAAATATTTATGTAGATAACGGATTATCGTTTTATTATTTTTTTTTTTTTTTTTTTCAACGTATTATATGTTTTTACGTTTGTACGAGTTGTACGTGTTTATAACTTGATCATTTTTTTAAATAAAAAAGGTAATAAAATCAAATTACGTTATACTTGTATTTAACATTAGAAAACGTAGATGATGTATGTTTAAAAACAAATATAATCAAAAATATAAGAATTATTCGAAGTAAAGTATTTAATCTAATAAGATTTTATTGTTGTTTTTATAATGCTAAATTGTAAAAACATATTTATCCACATTGTAATTTGACGAAAGGTTTTAAAACAATAATTTACTAATAATATAAACACGATTTAAAAGTCACTTTGATGCAAAATGCAATTGTGATTGTTATTAACATATGCTTTAAAACCATATTTTTTAATAATATTTTGTAGTACTCGTAATCAATGCATTTTATTTTAAATAAAATAATTAACATAAAATTTTTAAAATATATGTTGTAAAAATAATTCACTTGTAATATTGACTATTTTGATTTATCATAGTTCTCGTCGTTCTCAAGCTTCGTAAAACTAATTTGTTGTAAGTAAAATATTAAAATAAATAATTATATTAAAATTATAACATCCTTACACTATTAAAATTGCTATCAGGAGTTCAAAAATTTAGAGAAAGTATATATAAAGTATTTATATAAGGATATAAATGTTTACATCTAGTATTATAGTTGTTAAAATTATACATAATTTTAGCACGTACTACAATAGAAACATTTATAAAGTTATATAATATAATAATTATAATTGTTGGTATACATAACTTTTGAAACTTAGCTCTTTGTAAATTGTATAACAAAAACTCACTTGAAGTGAAATTAACCACAAAATGTCCATGTTCTCGTTTGTAAACGAGAATTGTTACAGTAATTTAGTCATTGAGAGCACTTAAAAGATACCTAAACATACATAACCAATTAGTTTTAAAAACTTTATAAAATTAAATACAGCTCTTAATATAAAACAAATTGACTAGATAAAGGACTTTTTTAAACACCCAAAATTGTATTGTCTATAAATTATAGGAAAATAAATTAAGTTTTACTTTTTCATACCAAAGAATTTTAATTTTATTTTTTTCAAATTAATTAATAAAATTGTATTTGTTTTCATATTATAATAATATTTGAATAACGTATAATTTATTATTAAAGTTACGTAAGGATAAATTTAGAATTTTTTTTTTGTTTATTTTGAAACTTTTAAAAATATAGAGAATAATTATTTAAGTATCAAGATAACAATGAATGATAAGTGATAAATTTTAAACAAACGTAGCGTTGTTTATACTGAGAATATATTATGCTTGTTAATGTATTTTAAAGTTCAACACAGGATCGTCCCATCATCATTGTAATAACTTATAACAATTTAGGCAAGTTTTATAGTATTATAATGATGCCAAGTTTTATAGGAATAGGTTATTAAAGTGAAAACATACTATATACATTATTGTAGGGAATATACCGAAAAAGTGTGTAAGAAATTGTATTCTAGGATTAAGTTAAACCAAACTATCCTTTTTCCGAAAATTCACTATTTTTCTTAACCAATTGAATTACAGTTTCAAATAACATACTATATATATTATATAAACGCAATACACAATTTTTTGATTATTCTCCAAAATATAATAAATTATATAAATAAATTGTAATAGAATATTTAATGAAAAATTTCATAATAATTTGAAATCGAGAGAGTATAAAAAGAAAAAAATTGGATTATCAGGATTTTATAATACATCATATTACTGTATAAAAATAATATCAATTAAAAAATATTATTAATGGAAGGTATTATATTTAATTTTTATATATTGTATGACATTTTTTTGTTTGGACGTTTTTCAAAGTATTTTTGTTAATATTTTTTCTAAAGATCAGTTTTTCCAAAAACTATTTGAATAGAACACTTTAAAAGTGTATTCTAAATTAAAACTATAGATTAGATTCTAAATCGAGCGACTTATGTATTGTTTACTATTTATACCACCAACCTATGATTCAACAGCGCATGGTATCCACCTAAAATAAGAAATAAATAAATTATATATAATATTATCTTAATTAATAGTATAATAGTACTTATTATTTTAGAAAAATAAATTACTAAATACTAATAGTAATTTAAATAAAAAATAAAAATCCTTGAAAATAAAGGCATCATACACCTACGCAGAATTGTAAGCAATAGTTTATGATTGCGTGCAAATTAACATCTCTTACAGTGACCTACTCAAGGACAGTATGTATAAACTATACAATTACCAAGGTTTAATACTTTAAAACTTACTCTAATGCAGCAGAGTGGCTTCCTCTGACTTTTTATTTCTTACTAATTACCAAAGTAAATAATTATGTAAATTTATCGTTGATACGAATTTTTAATACACGGTTTTCTAAAATAAATTTAAATTGAAAAATTCTATAAAATACGACCTTACTTGTATACATAAATACTATTGCAAGTACACAGTATTCAACATGTCTTCTAAAGTATAATAGGATATATTATAATATTTGTTCTGCAAGTTCTAAGGCTTAAACACGTATTGTTTCCTAAAATCCTTTTCTTTTACATTGAATAAATCAATAGGTTTTTATTATGTCATCAAATAATTATTTACTCATAAAATATTTTCAAGAATCTTGAAAAATACTTTTTTTGGAAAAACAATAGCGATGTTTAATACGCGTGTAAGTGATAAGCCCATATAATCTTGGCATCTATTTTAAATTTATTTCAATATTTTTTTCTTTAAGTAAAACTCAACTGTTTTTACAATTTTTTTAATCGGAAAATTCATATTTTTAGTTATTATTGAAATTATCACACTTAACGTTAAAATATTTCAGTTTGTTTATTTTATTTTATTTGTTTTATTTGCGATATATATATATTTTATTATAAGCATTTAACATGTGTATTAAAATATCATAAAAACTATTATTTTAATTTTTTAAATGGTACCTATATTTCAATATTCGATAAATAATTTATTTTATTTGTATTTTATATATTATTTTGTATATCTTTTTAATTTTTTTTATTTGAATGTACGCTCAAAGATAATATTATTGATCAAATTGTTTCATGTATTTAATGTAAACATTGAAAATACAAAAAGTCATTGTTTTTAAAATTCTCAAACTTAAGATATTCGTACACTTTAAAAATCGGTAAGAATAATAAAAGTTTTATAGTTTTCTCATTAATGTTTTGTAACAAGTTTGAAGTATTACTTATTTGGTTACGCACACTTTTCTTGTTTAAAAATTAAAACAAAAAACATTTTATAATTTCCCAACTTGTATCACACATCCTTAAGTTTTTCGTTTTTAAATAAAAATTATGATATCTACTAAAGCAAACTACAGGAATTGTGTAGATATAATAATAAACTATAAAAATAAATAAATAAAATCGATTTCATACAATAGTGAATAGTGGGTACTATATAATATATTAATTATATTATAATGGTATATATACTTTATTATAGTTGCAAATATTATATCTAACGTTGTATTCAAAAATTTAAACTTCAAATCATTTGTACTTTAAAGATTCCGACGTATTATTTGACATAAATTTAGAGCTCTAAATTATATGCACTTAAACTATACATAATATACAATAGTTATTTTCATTAAAAATGCTGTAATAATATTATGTGCAGTATAAGAAAAATAATAAAATATAAAGATTAATATTAATGAAAAATAATATTACAGCCATACATAATAATTAATCTTTTTTCATAGCAAATAATAAAAATATGCATATTCTCCTGATATTAGGGTATTTTTTTACTGTAGTTTCTGTCACGTTTAACGTGGTTTAAAATTATTTGAATTGATATAGTATAATTCCGATTCCCGATAAGTTATTTGTTATGTACAATGAGCTTCATTCAACGCAATGTTGTATTATTAAACTATTCAAAAAAATTGTTTTATTTTTATTGAAATAGAAAAATGTACAATGTTATATACTTATAGGTATATAAAATAAGCAAAATTTATGAATAAAAATATCTCTTAGTGGCGTACTGGAACGTCAAGAGACGCTACTTAAAATAGGAAGTATTTATTTATTTTATTTATATAACAAGGAAGATGGTCCTGGATCTAGGACATTTTGACGTGGCGAAATGTTATGATACATATATTTCGAAATTGATTACCGACATATCATTGAAGGACGAATAAATTGTCTATAAATTAGAATTTCCTATTCGAGAAAGATTTTCGGACGAAGAAGTTGTCTTAGGTTATGAAGTTTAAGATTTAATGATTTTCTTTTAGAATAAATATGAGTCGTTCAGATAAATTTTTTGTAAAAATGGGAATCTAGGTATTTTACAAAATTGCTTACTTAGATTGTTTTATCAATTTAATTTACAAAATACTATTACTAAGCAAAGTGCAAAAGTATTGTAAGTTGATTTATTTATATCGTTTGTATTTTTTTAGTGGTTTTTAATATTTCCTGTGGCTAATTTTATGCCAATTCTAAAAGCAATATTATTAATAAAAAAAAGTTATAAATAAAAAATTGGCTGAGCTATAGTGGTATTGGAATCTGGTAGACCAGCAGTACATGTTAAATGTTAAACAAAGTTGTTCATGGATTCTAACTTGATAGTTGAAGAATGCTGACATCTTTCCGTGTGTTACGGGGTCCAACCAGTTCTTCCGGGTTACCCCGGAGATACTTAACCCCTTTATGTAGCTGCGTAGCTACCTCTTCTTGAGAATGCTGACAGAGCAGATATTGAAATATTAATTTTTATAACATCTTACAAAAGTACGTAGAGTAATAAAAGATATAAACGAGATATATTATGGTGGAGTATGTTTGACAAAAGCTTTTTGTGCCAAATATTATTAAATGCCTGAATGGCATAAACTTTAATTTTAAAGTATAATAATATAACTATATTAGAAATAATTTACGTTTTTTTAGTGAATTCTTTAATATTTTTTAAGGCGCTTAATATTTAGATGGTTTTTAGGGTATTTAAATCTCTGTTTTTAAATTAAATAATAATAATCATATCATTACATATGCTGCACTCTTGCAGTGTTCCACACATAATTGATTTGGCACAAAAAATAATATCAAAGTTTTTGTTCGATTAGGTGCGAAAATTATTTATTTATTTACCTACCTATGTCCGTTTTTAAATCGATGTATATTTTATATTATACTACCCGTACAGAGTGGTGATTTTACCTAGTACACAAAGACCTAAACACAACAATAATATACACGACAATAATCGTTGTAAGTACCTACCGTCGACGAGAAAAGCCAATACCATATACAGTATAATGTACTATATACATTATAGAATATACATATTCACATATTGTGCGCATTAATCCCGAATAATCGATGAATATTTCGGCGGTGCCGCGAACGTGACAATATTCGTCCATATCGGCACAATAAACGGGTCCCGGGGCACGTACCTACGTAATTTGTTTTATGAAACACAGCGTACGACGGTGTTAGGTACCTAAACATGTATATATATTATATACAAATATATTATATGTATATATTATATACATATTATATGACAGACCGGTCAGCGAAATTGTTTAAAGACAAAAGACCACTACCACCACCGTCGCCGCCGCAAAGCCTGGGCACGTATTCGTGCATATATAAACACGTCATCATTATTAGAAAATAGAGAGTGTGGGTGGGACGTTAACTGTAGGTTAGTAGAAAGGTTAGAGGGGTGAGTCGGCGGCGATCGCGTCGATAAATATTCCCCGAGCGACTTGTTCCGGCTGATGACACATAACAAGTGTGCGTCCGTTAAAAACGATCATCCTTCAATACGTTTACAACACACATACATTATATAGTGTATAGGTGGTGCTCGTTAATCACGAACGCTCGTCTGTTTTTAATTTTCTTCGTCGGCCCGCAGCTGTCACGGTTTGGCCGACGGCAGCATTTGCAATATCCGTGAGCGTAAAGGTTCCATTTTGAGTCACACGGCCGTAAATTGGTTGTTAGAAATTGCTTGACGAGGGAAAGAATCACTTGGACTATTGTACATGTACAATCCTATACTAAAAAGACAATATTTTTACCACAGGAAAAAAAAAGCTACCAACTATAACTGTGCAATATCGTTTTAATTCTTATATATATATCACATTCTTAAATATAATTAGTTATTTGGTTTCGTTATTTTTTTAACCTGAAAATTTGAATATTTTTTTCATAAACGTAATGCCGTAAAAATATTGTTAACTGTCACTGACTTGATCTTCTTTCATACAAAACCGCTTCTTAATTTCCATATGCTTTATTTATTATACAACAAGTTTTCAACCGTTCTGTTTTCAAATCTTTAATTATAAACTTCTAAATTTATAATTGAATAAATAAACCATTTAAATTTTAAGTTTTCTTAAAATTATATTTATTAAATCTCTCAAGTATACGCATAACTTATATTGTGTTGTATCACGTGGTATATAAACGTCGGTCGTTATTAAAATTTTTTTTAAATCGAAATTTGCGACTGATTTCTACAATCAATTGTACTTCGAGATTATTTCAATAATAAATTTATAAAGTTAATAATATACTCTGTTATTAGAAAGTTTATTTTAAAAGCAATTCCGTTCAGTATAAATATAAATAGGTTTATATAGCTGGTGAATAAACAGTTGTTCATGAACAGTGAACTTTAGCTAACTCAAACAATATTATTTTTAATTATAATTTAATATATACGATAATACTTAAAACCGTATAACCGCTGTATTTTCATAATGAAAAATAAAATATACTCAATTCATATTTTTTTGAAAAAATATTCTATAAAAATAAAATAATTTATTAAGCTTATGATGATTGAACTCTAAATTCGTTTATAAATATATTTTCCTTTATAGCACTAAGTCTAAAATACTTTAGATATGTATACATTTGTGGTATAATTTTCTAATTAGAATGCTAAAATATTCTATATGAATACCACTTATTCCACCTAAAATTTAAATCCATATTTATATCCAGATGCATTTGTTTTTAGATCCAAGTTGATGTTTCAGACGTTTTTAATCTCTAGTGGATAATGAATATATTAAAAATTATAATTTAAAATACTTTATAATAAATAATGTTTTGATTGGTATACTTATAAAATCATTTTTCCATACATTTTTATTTATTTGTTACACTGTATTAAGTTTATGAATTCCAATAGTTACATCATATTATGTAATAATGAAAATACTTTTCATATTGTGCTTGCAAAACTTTTAAAATGTAGTTGGTATAAATATTTTAGAAACCTTAAAGTGTATTCTAGTCTTTTAAACATATATACATCATGTTTGATATTCAAAAACGTCTTCTATGCGTTATTTCATAATTCCTGGATATAATATTTCAACATTTTAACAAAAAAAAATAATAATAATATTTTCACGGTTTATTTTTTTTTTTTTTTTTGTTGAACTTTATGGTCAAGTATTATATATAATATATATTTCGAGTTTTATATAATATGAGTTTGTATGGTCCGAAATAAATTGATGGATGTTCTTATTGGTACTTCTTATATATTTGATTCTATTCAAAACTTATTTCGATTTATCTTCAAAAAATTCTCTCGTCAGTGTTGGAGTAAAATCACATATTCTTATAAAAACCTAAATTCACTTTTGGTATTTTGTACATGACGACTGATGAAATTACTTTACGATTTTAGTTCAAAATGTGTATATAATAAATAATAATACTATAAACATAGTATATGTACTATAGTACACAAAGTATTTATTTTTTTTTTTATGAAATTTAATTATTAAGTTTATTATATAACAACAGGGTGTTAATATAATATATTATTTAAGTCAATTATTTAAATTATACAAAAATAAAAATGCCTAGATAATCGTTTCGTATTTTAAATTTATCGTGATCCACGATAATATGATGTATAAAAGTGTTATAAAATGGATGGTAAACATTTTAAATTTATTAAAAATAAATATTTTTACGATATATCTTTTATTTAAAAAAAAATATATACTTGTGCTATCAAAGAGCTAAAAATATCAAATCTTTTTTTTTTTCATTTATTTTACAAAAATTAACGTATTGATCATAGGTCATAATTAAGGTCAGGGACTTATAGAAGTTTGCATGTTTTTTAATTTTAATTAAAAACATAGCTCAGTAATACAGAAATGTATTTTTTAGCACTAGAAGTTAAAAACAATAATTTTTGTTTAACATATTCAGCTCTTTTTTCTTTGAAGTGCATATTTTGTTATATTTGTTTTTTAAGTACTTAATTCAAATTTTAAAGAAAATAATATTTTGTACGTAGTATACAATATACAATATTTAATATTAATTTTCTAAAAATTGAAAAGTGCATTAAAATGATTTAATATAAATAATTAAATTTATTCACGGTGTTTTTTCCCAATTATTTGTGTATTATGAAAAATAATCAGTCGATAAGGAATAAGCCGAATACGCCATACGGTCAGTAGATGTCAAATTGTTTATTAGTATTGTATGTGTTTTCATCTGGTGTTAATATAGTTAGTAAAATATTTTAGATTAATACAGTTTTTTTTTTATTGTGAAAATTAAATTCAAAACGCCTTTTTAAATAACAAATAAATAATAATTACAATAATAATAAATTATTTTTTAATGAAAAATAAAATATCTTTTAGAGTATATTTTAGCATTTTTGCATATTTTTAGAACATATATAATAATTTTCAAGTGCATAAATACATGCATATTTTAAGATTTTTTTGGAGCATGAAGTCCCTAGCCCAAGTCATAATTTATCACAAGCATTTAAGTGAATTCTAACTCCAATAAAAATATTGTCTATTGTAATGTATAAATCGTATAACCTATGCTATTAAAATTATATTTTTATTGTAGTTTCGTATTCTTTCTACCAACAAAAATTTTATAATGTTTACATAGCTTATACGATTATACGTTTATCAAATAATTGATAAATTATACGTTTATATTAATAAATTAATTCTTTACAAATATAATAATTATATGTCATAAATATTTGGGTATAAAAAATATATGTTATATAATATTTTGTCTGAATATCTGCAAGTATCGTAATTTTGTAAAATAATTCCTCAACATTTAATTATAGCTATGGGTAATTTATGTACCTTTATCTACGTATTATTGTAAATATTAAAAACATTTTATGATTAATATAGGTAGGTTGCATAAAATTATGTTCAAATTGCCATTATTTTCTCATATAGGAATAAGCGAATGTATACATGTATTTAATATCAAAATGACAATATAATTAATTTTGTAAATCAACATATAAAACGTGTTTAAATTATTTCCCCACTAAAATTTATATTCCGAAAATGTTTTGTACAACCAACACACACATAGGTATGTATTGTATGAAAGGTGAACGGGGTTATTGAATTTGTACAAAAACAAGGACTTACGTGACGAGCTCAATGATATTCGGTAGGGCGAAAAACCCCTGATTATTCATTATTTATTTAGACCTTACTCAAACATGTACAGGGTGTTATCGAGAGAAACAACGAACGAGATAAGTGAGGAATCTTGCGATTGAAGCACGAAAAATGAATATTACCCGAACAAAACGGATATACTTTATTTTAGAGTTGGACAGTTATTGTGCTTTTTTCGGGTAGTAAATTATATCCGAAATAGTAATATTGTTGACTGTGATAAAAAAAATTTTAGACATAAGACTCATAAATTTTAACTTTACAAATATATTATTATAAGCTAGGCTAAGTATAAAATAAAAGTATATAGTGTATTATTTTTGCTTACATAATATTTTCATAATGCATTATTTTAACATCATATAACTTATAAAGAATACATTTTTTTTTTTATTTCAATTAATTCGAAAATAATTTATTACCTATTATTGATGACTTATGTTTAATTAAATAATTTATTGTAGAAATGTAATGGAAATACATATATTTGAACTTGATCCTGGAACTCAACTATGTTATATACATACCTATTTAAGAAAATAAATTTTATAACTCAATTAATTAAAACTTTCATCAATACTTAGAGTATAATGTTTAATGGTGACTAGTATTAAAAATTAATTTTCAATACCCATAAATAATTTTCTTTAAAATAAAATTATGTCATTAACATGTACAGGAGTATCATAAAAAATTTTCCAATTGAATTATAGATCTTATCAAAGTAAAAGTACTTGCATCGTACGACTATGTAGAAAAATATTTATAAATTAATAATTTATTATTTGAGTTAAGACAAAATTCAAGAAAAAAATTAAAATAAAATAATTTTATTTAGTTATGAATATATTTATACATATTATACATAAAATAATTGTGATATTACTTAATATTTTTTCTAAGTCGGGATCATCTGCAAACATTTTCCTCACTCTCTGTGCCAAATATATAAAATCCTCTTACAATTTCTTCAAAAAAATTCATATTTACTATATTTTTTTTCAATATAAAGAAAATTATAATTAATAAATATAGCTTGTTATTAATTAAATGTAATATCAACACTATTTACTAAACAACTCGATAAAAAAAAATAAAAAAATATTTCATTTATATCTAATGAAAACTATTTATTATTATTATTATTATTTCATTACCATTATTAGTTAAAGGGTTAGATTATTACAACTATTTTGAAAAAATAAAATTATTCCAACTTATCAGTTGATAGAATTCCATATTATTTAGAATCTTGCTTTAAAATTTGTGAGTGTCAAATACTTTTTTCATGTATACTTATCATTATAAGGTTATTTAATACTATGATATTTATATAATTTTTACCATAATATATTATACACTTATATTCAAAATTGTATTACAAAATCATAGAATTTATATTTATAAATTTTACCTTGTGCCCCAATTCGGGCAATCCTGTTCTATTGATTATATAATTATAGTACATTATATTTTTTATTAATAATTTAATAATTTTAAGCAAGAATAAAATCAACTTAAGATTTTTACATCATTATGATGAAACTATCTAAATATCGAATATTTTACTGACACCGTATATACTTGTCAAACATTTTAATAATATTTCATTTTACCTTTCATCCACGGCAGCGTTATAAAAGTCACTAAATCTCTTAAAAATGCTAATATTATTATAGAGCCTTTCGACATGCTATTTTTCAAACTTGTACTACCAGATGAATAACCACAATGAATCTATCATACAGCGTGAAGGGTGAATATTTTTTATTAATATATATATATATATATAAATATATTATCTAACGAAATACACAATGACATTTTTGTTATACTGGAGGTCGAAAGATTGTTTCCTGACGAATTTTGCATACCGGATGTTCAAATACGTACCCTAGAGCTAAACGGAATTCGGAAGTGAAGGCTTCGCATCCGGCTGTCGTGAAATTTAAAATTCAAAAATACTACCTCACAACCTTTTGGGAACTTTTTTGTGTTTAGATGACAAAGTACTATTAATGAATTTTGTATTAACTACCAAAAGTTTTGAGCGTGTGTGATATGAAATACAATATAAACTATTTGCACCATTGTCGCTAGAAATTTTCACACTGTTGAAATTTTTAAACGAATTAGTAAATCATGTTTTCAGACTTCAATAATATTTATAATATTAAATTTTCTGTAAAATACTAATTTTTTTAATATACCAGTAATAAATATTTTCGTTATTTATCATAATTACGTTTATTTATAAATGATTAATATTATGCTCATGTTAATGAATGATTTGGTTATTATTTTTTTTAAGTAAAATAGTTTAAACAATTAAAAATTTCATTTTTATTGAATTTTTTAACTCAGAAATTTAGTTACATGCTAATTTTTACAATGGGTTATTAAATTACGAGTTGGAAATAAATGATTTAGGAGAAAGTTTTATAAAGAGCGTAAATGGTATAAGTATACTGCGAGATTTCTGAATATTTCCAATTCAGTAAATATGGGCAATACATTCTTATACCTCAAAGCGAATTTTGGGAAGTGATAAAACTCATTTAGTTTGGCAGGTGTTTCATATGATTTTTGTGGAATATTTAAACGAGGTCTGTAAAAGTTATATTAAATGTGTATAATAACTGTATATAATTTGAAAAAATGAGCAAAATGAAGCATCAGTATCATCTTCAGACCAAAACCAAAGTGATTAAGTACCAAAACAAAATACAGACTTTAGTTTTTATAATTTAGTTGTATTTTTCTATGTATAGTATAATATATATCAGTCGGTAATATAAACACCTGTTAACTTTATGACTGTCAAATGATTAGACAAAGAATAGACTTAATGTTCAAATGAATGACATTGTTTTCAATCATATTAATAATACGAAGAAATTATAATAGACTGCTTACATCGATTATAGGACTTATTTTTATAATTTAATATATAGAAAGATTCATAAGATATAAAGATACTAAAAAAATCAAGTTTTACAATTCTGCAAATATCTTATAACCAAATAATAATTTTACATTTAACAAATAATATTGATAATATTATATTAATTTAGTACACTAAAAAAAAGCATATTTTCTATACAAAAAATATCAACTGCTTCCTCTATCTTTTCTAATAATCTTTGCCGCGTTAATGAATAATATAAAAATTCTCTTCTTAAATACTATGTTTTATTATTTTAGATTAAAATCCAAGAAAAACTCCAAAAAGCAAACAATAATGTCTTCAATTTCACAATTCAGAAAGAACAAGCTCATGTATGTCTTCAATGTCTTCTTCGGTAAATATGTTTATTGTTTTTACATATTATTATAAACTCTAATATTTATACCATTATTTTTCATAATCTAGTATCTAAAATAGAATAAAATAGTTTATTTTTCAAACTACTTATAAGTTTACTAAAAAATATTAAAAATTGTTTATTATTCATTTTTTAGTGAGCCATGTGTAAAATTTTAACCTTAAATTGAAAATAATGAACCATTATTTCCAACACATATTTTTAATAATACATTATATACAAAAAATATGTTTTATTTTATTTTCGTCTTGTCAAATTCGTGTTATAAAAAACATACCTTAAAAAACAAAATTCGTATTGACATTACTAGTAATAGTCAAAATAAAAGTCAATCAAAACATTTTGATAACATAAAGACATAAAAGTATGTAGAATCTATGCACAAAATCGATATTTAACATGTATTCATATTAAATGCATCTTAATAATTCTTACAAAACACATACACAGATTATCAATAAACTATTTAAAAAATTGACATCTAAAAATCATAATTTTTTAAGTTTATACTACTAATATTTTATTAAATTTTATTCATCTTGGCAATCACTTATAACCTATAACTATGAGTTTAAATGATAAAGATTCTAAACTACTCAACTACGCTAGCATAAATGCTTAATTGCAAACTTTATGTGTTATATTTAGATATAATTTAACTCTTGTTTTTCTTTCAAAAATTTTTAAGAACTCGTATTACCTTTTATTTTCACATATCGAGTTAAATTTGGATTCCCTACTCGTGATATTAATCTTTAATATAATAAGCTGAATGTAAAGTTATCACTGCTCATAAATTATATATTATACTTTAATTCTGTTGACTAGACAAACATTTTCCCCACTCATAATACATAACATTATTAGTAAATTTAAATATTGCACAATAAAAAAGCATAGAAAAAAATTAATAATATTTTTATAATGATAAATCTATTAGATGAATGTGCTTAATTTTATCTATGGTTAGTTTTGAATAATTATAATTAGTGTAATATTTACCTATTCCTCACTAATAAAAGTATGCGTTGTAAAGAACTGTACTATATATATATATATATATATATATAAATAATATAACTTATTATTTACTTATAAAGTACTGCGGTGTGTATTGATCTTTGTTTTAATCTATCTAGTGGCTTGGAACGTATAAACCCTTCAAGTTTTGAGTTTCAAGTTTCAACTAAACTTAATACGTATTATTTTTTATCTTATTTTTAAAACTAATAAATTAATGGTTACTGTTTATGTATAAACAACTTTTAACTAGTCGTAGTTGAAAAAAAAAACAAATAATAACGTTTTGAACTCATATAATACGTATACGTAGTACGTGATTAAAATAGAATAGATACAGATATAATTAAATGTATTTACACTAGTCTACACGTAATTACTCAATTACATGTTTAACGCAATTATTATTTTATGCATATCTACATATTTTAATTTTTAATATATTAATTTTATATTTCATATTTTTATTATTTATAAATAAAATTATTATCCGAAGAAAAATTTAAAATAATAAATTATAGACCAGTCTAAAAATATTGTTTTAAGTTTAAATATTTCAATGGCTTAAAAATTTAGGTTTTTGGTTAAATAAAGGGTACTTCGTGTCCAGGTAATATTAAATTATATTTAAATAAAAAAAAAAGTTACAGCTTAAAAAAAAAAAAACATAGCCTACCTTTTTTTTACCTTAATAATATACAAAATGAATAATACGATAATAGCAGTAAAAACAGGATTAAATTTAAATAGACTTGTGGAAGAGCAAAATATTCTATGCTATAGAAAATATTATATTTTGTGTACATATATAAAAAAAAAATTGGAACTTAAATTATGTAGTATCTTGTATATTACAAAGGTAATTGATAAAAATGTACTGCAAAATGTTTACAATGATTTATTTAATAAAAATATTATGCGAAATTGTTAGAAAAAATTTACAATACAAAGTAAACAAATTACCCAATAAAATATAAATATTATTTGCAGGTATAAAACTATTTTATATATTTACTAAAAGCTATATTAAATGTCACTACTTATATGTATTTATAGTATAATTTCTTAACTAACTTTGTGAAACTCGATTTAGATAATAAATAAGTAACTATTTATACAAACCATAATAATCCCTAAAAAATATCGATATAATGAAATTCCGATATGTTTTTACTAAGGAATTTTCACTCAAAATTATAAGTACAGATTTATTGTATCAAAAACTTAAAACTGTAATTTATTCAAAACATTCGGTATAAGAGATAATCAAATAACACAAACTTCCTCCAATACAGTAATACTTTCTATCTTAATATATAATATGCCATTATCTGTAAAACTTTATGGATATAGTTCTAAAATTAAATTACAACAGATACTTACTTTAGTATTTTGAATTTAAAATTAAAAAATTATAAAATATAATATTATATTGTACGAGCACGTGAAATAAATTAATTCTAGTTTATGGTACCTTGGAGATAAAATAAATAAGCTAAATTAAAAATTATGTCAGATACACGATTTGAATTTTTATATTTTAATATGTATTTAGGGTGATTTACTAATCAAGCTCATACACTCCTTCCAACAAAATCGTCAAACAAATAAATAAAACAGAAAAATAATTTTTTATTTATATAGTTATTGACTTACACGAAATAATAAAGAAAATGCATTTATTAAATTTATAAATAGAAAAAGTTATTGATAAAATTTAATTGAAAAACTTAAATATATAAAAACCAATCTTCAGATTGATAAACTAAAAAAAAAAAAAATATGTAAATACCAATAAATATGTTGTTTAAATTTAGCTTAAAACCCAAGGAAGTTATTTCAAACATTATAAACTTTACGCACCAATTAAATACTGCTTGTGCATAGTATACATTTTAATGTACGAGCATTTACGAAACTTGAATAATAAATATTGGCTTATGTTTTATATGCGCCTTATTATAGTTATCTAACTAACATATTTTCACTAACAATTTCAAACTAACATATAATTATATAGGTGTAATGGTTTCAACATTTAATAATACATACTTAATAAAATGCAAACATTAACTTCGAGTATACGAAATACATAATATTATGATTATTATAAGTTAATTACTCTTAAAACGAATGAACATTCATTTATCAATTATTAACAACCAATAATTACTAAAAAGTAATGAAAACTCCTTTATAAACTTTTCGAATAGAGTATAATAATTATTCCGAATTCACCTCGTATTAAAAGCTGCTTTCTTACGGTATAATATTATATGATAATCTAATACCTACTCAAAAAACCATTCATCCAAAGATTTATGTAAACGGGTTTCTCAAATAGTATAGTTTAATATTATACTGAATCTGTATTTTGCTTGTATATTAAAATAAATATTGCATTTGAACGAAAAGTACAATATTATTTGAATACTATTGTTAATTCGTTTTTATATTTAGGTATTTAATATCGATTCGTTATTTACATTATTCTAAATGTAATCTCTCCTGCATATAATACTGTGTAAAATTTTTGATTAAAAAAAATATTATTTTAATGTTAATAACAAAAATAAAAACTGCTTTTCAAATACCATAATGATATCTATAATTTAATCTGCAAATTACAAAAATTATAGTCTTATAAATAAAAAATAATTAGTCTTATATTTTTTTATGTTTTGCAATAAGCTAAGTTAAGAACTTTAAAAATATTTCCAACAAAAAATTTTCTGTAGTAATGCTAAATGTATAGTATTACTGGATATATTTAATGTTGAACAGAAAACAAGAAAAGCCTGTAAAATCACCTTATGTAAAACCAAATGATATAATTTATGTATAAATTCTAAAGCGTTAGTCTAAGATTTATAAAACTGAAACTTTCCCTAGAGATGTATTTATCTGCCTGTTTATTTGCAGTATTTGTTATTAGCAAAATATACACTGCCAATTTAATCCATATTCCCAAGTGTACCTAAAAGTATGGAGTTTACGCTTGATAATTTTGAAAAGCTTTAAATGATTTTTTTTTCTATTTCGTTTTAAAACTTATAAGATATTTAACATAATAATAAAATAAGAACTTTATATTTAATAACAGATTTTGAGATTACCAATGTAGTGGGTATGAAGAAAACTTTTTAATTTATTGCAGGATAACTATTCATCACTTTTATATACTAATTTATAAAAGATTAACTTTTTATACATTTATTGCATGCATATTATCTAAAAACTTTATGAACACCATACAAACAAGACAATTAACTTTATAAAATATTTTAAAAAGGCATAAAGTCACCTAATAATCCAAAACTATAATTATCCAAGTTATTGCATAATCTCCGTAGCTCATAACATTGATAAATTCAACCAAGATAATGACTGAAAGTTCAGAATTATGTAATTACAGTCTGAAGAGGATCCTTCCGATTCCTTTAAAAAAACATATATAAACTAAGGAAATTGTCAAGGCAGCACACTTTATTATCCTGAAGTCACCGGTAAGTCACGACGGTCTCTATGTATCTTCAACCAATCGACAGTGTATTCGTAATGACCCAGTGACATGTGAATGTCATATGTACACTCTGAAATTAGTCGATTGGGGATAGACTGTTTCGACGTTGGATATAAAACATTTACCAAAAATACATCGGGGATTGACGTTGGTTGGCTTGTCTAGTTTTTCCTAGCATCTCTCAGTAGTTAATATTAAAAAGTATTCGCATATAGCTACTTAAAATATTTACATAATTATGTACCCTTGTACTCGATAACTTTTTTAAAACAATTTTATCTCTAAACGTGTTTAATACTTGTTTTAAATACAAAATTTTAAAAATGTTAATGCACATTAAATAATTATTTTTTGTATTTTAATGTATTTAATATCTCATATTTTAATTTATAAATAACTTAGTTTAAGGATATAAAAATAATATCGACTAATATCGTACTATTAATCAAAGCTCTGATGTTTACATTCATCATAATATTGTTTCCTTGGTCTAATCTAAATAGGTTACACCATGATTTATGTGCAATTCATTAATATTAGAGTAAATTAAATAATTTTTAAAGCTCTAGAGAACAACTCTGAGGAAAATTAATTAAACTAAAAATAAACCACGTTCAATACCATATAGGATTTTGCCTCTTTTAAAATGCAACTATCTAAAACTTAAAACTCTGTCTAATTTTAATCAGATATGAAAAAACAATTATGTATAATGGTGACAAATTTTTTTTTATATTTGAAAACATTTTATGTACACTGTTTTAAGTATTTGAGTTGTATTGAAAACACTTATTTTAATTGATTGTACACTTGATCAAGTACTATTTTTTTTTTTTTAACACTACTGGCCGTATTCTCAGGTCAACTCTGTCTAAAATAGAGTAGTTCAGTTATATTATTATTATTTCTGTCGTCCTTTATTTGTAGTAGTCGTTCGACCACTTGAATGGATTTTATGAGGATAATTGCATGCCGGGTCGAGTACTGACTTTTGACCGTTGTCATATCTCCGATTCATTTCATGGCCTTATATTATACTAGTTGCAACAAAAGGCTAAATTTTGTACTAACGCATGAGGAAGCAGACAGACGAAAATCTAACAAAAAGAGATTAATGAACTGGGTTAACGAATTTATCGTTATCAGTAGCTAAACAGCATTTACTGAAGAAAAAGTCAATATTTACTAACATTATTATAGCGTATGCTATTTGATGTCTGGTGATTAAATTATGTTAATTTTAAAATAAATGTACTCTATTATCTTAGCTAATTAATTACACCGTCTTAAAGAACCCGCAGTTACCCGATAACAGTTTTGAACGAAAATGAAGTAAAAGGAACAGTAAATAAAAAAAAAATGTTATTTTAAATGTATTAAAAATAATAATACATAGAAATTGTTTAGTATCATAATATAGTAAAAATTTATTGATTTAGCAAACACAGCAGTTTTCAATGTTTATTCGATCAATCATATTCAATGGAGTATAAATATTTAAACATTTTTATCATTATATTACATTTTTTAATATGTATATATATATAATTCAAAAATCATAAACAAAAGATTTCATAAAAATACATTTTGTTAATGTATTAAATACTATACTTATTTTATTAACTGATAGATAATCGCTGATAATATATTATTTTATGTATAATATTTTTTTTTTTTTTTTACTATGAATAGTAAATTTAATTTCAATATTCTTGTATACGCTTATAATTAATGCAAATCGGCAGAATAAAAGAAAGTTAAAAACACCAAAAAATACCATATTATTTAAAAGGTTGCTTCTCAAACTTTAATACTTTCCGTAGAATTGTTACAAGAAATTACAAGCCATACAAAAGTTATAACATTTAATCAGCAAAGTTTAGCACTTAGTTTATTAACTGTTTAATACTGTACAATGTACATTATACATATTATTATTTTCTTTAAATCTATTATTATATTTTGCAAAGTAATTTATGCATAAAAGCAATAAAACTAGTACATTTATCCATCAAAAACGAATAGAGAGTGTATACTATAGTATTATACTCTTATTTCACTTAGCTGACCGTGTACCTAATAGCTTGTACTCTGCCGTAAAGTATTAAAGTATATAAAACCATTATGATTTCAAAAAACGAGTTTGGTTAGGTTATATTTTTTTACCGGGCGATCTCAAGTGTTAGCTTTTTAATATTAAAAAAAAAAAGATTCATAATCAATATTTTTGATATTTACAAATTAAATATATCAATGATCTAGTATTATAATTTTAAATATTTGTTCAAAATATTATAATGTTTTAAATTTTCTAGCATAGTTTAGCTGTGAATTACAATACAATATTACTAATTTTATGCGTTTAGTTTCAAAAAAAAAAAAAAATGCATATTTTATTAGAATGACACTAGATTTCAAAAATAAAACCGTATTCCTCAATAAGAACAAAAATAAATATTAAAATAACTACAAAATTTAATAATATTTATTATAAATTTCATAAAATATGCCATATTTATTACATTGGTAATAAAGGTTTTAAGTAATCATTAATTAGTTTTGCCACTAATAATAATAACTACCTAGTCATAAATTATCATGTCTTGTTTTATCTTCGAAATGAGTTCTAAATAGCAAAATATAATTATCATGTTAATCTAATATGATTATTAGATTTAAATGTTTACGTGTACGCATGTACAGTTGGTTAATTAAAAACTGACTATCAATTTATTGTAAAATTTCATTAGACTGAAATAACTCTGATTTAAATTAAATATTAAATAATTGAAACGCATTTTAAACAATACTGTATATTATCTATATATTAATCTAATCAATTTTTCAATGATGTGTTTTTTTTTTATTATATTAAAAAATATTTTTAAGATAATACAAAAAGTATCTCAGTAAATTTTCTTAAAGTTTTTTTAAACATTGATCTAAGAGAGATTAAAATAGGTTAAATATACAATTCAGTAGGGTCAGAAATAAAATCTTGCTGTTGTAGTGTAAATACTCTCACTATAAAATCTGATTAACTAAAACGACTATATATTTCGCATAAATATTGTATTTTAAATACATATATGTATATATACTCATGTAGGTATCATATAAGGTTATTTTAAAATTAAAAAATATTAAATTGATATTATATTTGTTATTTAATAAGTTATTAATATAATAGTATGATGTTTCTATAATATTTCTATGCATAATCTATAAAATGAAACATTTTATATACCTGTTGTATTTGTCCGTCACTATTTTCAATGTTATAGTTACGAATACCGTTATTTATTATTAGTGAAAATATTAAAATACCACATTTTTAAAAGCAGGTGCATATTGTTGCTTTTCGGTAGAATTTCCTTCATGATATTATTAAATTTATGGTTATTCAATGCTTCCATTGATATTTCGTTTAGCAAACACAATTTATTATTGTTAAATATCGTTAAATGTAATATAACTAACATAATTGAATAATTAATACGTATATTTAATTTTAACCTGTTTAATTGCGTATAATTGTAATGTAACGAGCTTACCCATACATAATATAGAATTCATTGCACTAATTTATTACTTTGAAGTTATTTAAATAAGGAATTATTTCAACCTAAATAATAGTAAATAAAATTTTTATTTTATAGTAGATTATAATATAATACTTTGTAATCATAAACTTCTACTGATAATAAAAATCACGAAAACAATTTAAAATCGTTTTCTTCTAATGTCAATAATAATTTTTTTCAAGCACATACGCTCGTATCCTCCATCTGTTTCCACAAATGTGATGCCCAACATAGAAAATCTTTCTCCATCGTAAATCTTTTATTATGACGTCTATAGCCTATCGTATAACTGTCAAACACTTGTCCAATGTAATTGGACGATTATTAACCGTTATTTTTGGGTATGTTTCAGACGTCAACTCTAGCGGCACTATTGACAAGAAAGATTTCGAGATCGCCATCGAAGTGAGTAATTACTATTAAATTTTTCAATAATAATTTATAATTTAGGTATGTCTTTACAATAATATAATATCATTGTATATGATGACTTTAATAAGACTATAAATTATCAACACGAAGGTGTTCAATAATAACATAGCGTACAGTATTGTATACTTACAACATTGTAATTTTATACATTCATGACATTATTCAAGATTAAAAATATGCATAGTTATACTCAATTGCTTTTAAATATTGAAACTATATCATTTGAATAAAGTCAAAACTTAGAACTAGTTACTTTTAAATTATTGAAAAAGTTAAAAACGATGAAAACAAGAAATTTAATAATAGATTTTTAGTTTTGTTTCTATTATTATAATGTATATAATTCACAAATGTTGGTATAGTATATTTTATTATACATAATAATAATTCATTATTTTATACGATATATTTTCATCACTCGGAAATATTACACACTATACTATTTCAAGAACATTTAACTGATAAACAATAATATTTATTAATTCAAAAAATCGATTACAGGATACAAAAGTTTTATAAATATTATATATAACTATAATGAACATAATATGTTGAAAAATATATATTATCCATAAATTTTCCTGGGGAAAAAATATAAAATATCTATCATAAATTTAAGAACATCTGGAAAAATAACATGTATCGGTGGTTTTACAGTAGTTTATCGTAGTTTTCTGATAAACCACTAGAAAATTACAAAAATTACCTTCTTAAAATACTATTTGTGTAGAATTTCCAATCAATATAGAAATATATATTACGAAACTTTAAAACACTCTTTCTACATGAAAAGTTTTAACAGCCAAAAAAAAAAAAACATGACTGTAAAATCAATTAAATCTATTGAACCAAACAGTAATTACTAATTTTAATAAATATACGTCGTATAACTAGCACAATAAATTAAAAATATAAGATGAAATAAGGGTAAACGAAATATAGTATAATAGTTTTTATACGGGTTTAGAATAGGAAATCTCAATTAAATACAAAAAATAAATTTTTATATTTGGCTTTATTTTTAAAAATATTTATAATTTTGTTATTTCCCACCAATACCAAACTTTTTGTTATTGTATAACTAAATTCGTTTAAAAACTTAAAAACTTTTTTTTAATATCTAAAGTGTGGTGTAACTTATAATATATACGTTGATTTACTGTTTTAATTTAAAAATAAAACACAATTGATTTCGTGGTATGAATAAAAGTTAGATTATATAGGTTGTCATAAAATGTATTAAGTTATCATATTTCTTACGACAAATCTACTTTTATTAGGATTATTATATTTTGACAACTCATTTTATCTTCTGTAGTTTATATATGACACATAAATAAGTGTTTAATAATTTTAACTTAAGTAATTCATGTTCAAAAGATTAATTTAAATTACAGAATATATCAATTTGAGATAATTTTTTATAAAATTCTATCCAGACTTTCAACTTTAAGTTTATTTTTCCATTCATAATATTTATCTCAAAGTTTAAGTTTTAGAGATACTTGGCATAAAATTTATTTACGTATGTTATAGTTTGAAGCGTTCTTATTATTTATTAGGATATACATACTCGTATGTGTACACCATATGCGACATTCCGACCATTTTAAATGCACGTATTTTGGACATTATTTTTGAATCCAGCTAGTTGAACTATCACGTCCCAGGATTCTATCTTAAATTTAGTTTTAATATCATGTATAGTATAGTGTGTCCATATTTTTATTGAAATAATAATATTGTACAGTGTGCTAAAGTTTTGAAAATTTAAGTTTGATTTAAAGAACGCATGTATATCTTTTCGCATTGAATACTTTTTTTTTTTTAATTATAGAAAATCTCGTTTGTTGCATGTGTGCTTAATCAGACCTTTTTATACAATTTCAAATATTACCAAAATTTTATAAGTAACAAATAATAAACTTAGCATATTTTCGAAAATTCGAAAGTAATCACCTCCATAAATGACCTAATACAAACATATTTTAAGATTTTTACTAATTATTAATGTTTGCAAAACACCTTTTAGTCAAACCTGGTTACTCTTCAAATAAATTTAAAAAACAATTTAAATCGAAAACTAATAAAAATCGAATTGTTTTAGAGTCTGAGCGGAGTTGGAGATGTATATTTGTTTTACAATGATTTGTGTATGGATTTTTTTTCATGTTTTTATCTATCATCACATTTTGGGTTCATTGCGTCTTTAGTTATTTAAATCTCAATTTTGGAATTTTTTCTAAAATCAAATGTGTACTGGTCAGTATTTAATAAAAAAATAGGAAAATTAATTTGCTCTTCGTAATAATTGAGAAAATATTAAAAATAAAAAACAGTAAAAAAACAGCAGATACATTCTGTCTAGCTTACTTTTTAATTCAATTCCATTGCCAATTGAAAACTAAAAATTATATGAAATAAAATTTTACTGTATAGTATGAAAAGTTATAAATATATTCCGTTATTCGTTAGACAGAGTTATCCTATTTTTTCAACTTTACTTTTTTTTTATATACTTAGTCTATATTTTCTATTTTACTTAAACATTTATTCTTTTCAAAATAATCCTCTTTCGTCAAACTACATCGCCATCACTTATCTAACTTTTCCACACACTCTTATTACTGTCCTTTTATATTTTTCCTTGCAAACAGCTATCTTAAGCTTCTTCCCACCTGTATACTACGTAATAATAAATAACACGCCTGAGCTATACATATTTTACAGTATTTTCTTATAAACGTTTTTATTTATAAGTTCAAGTTTTCATTCCTTTAGTACACTTGAAATATGAAAGTTTATCATTACATTTAACAATTTAAGAATTGAATAACTGAATAATCTCTTAAAAAAACAGATGACATTTTTAAAGTACTCATTTTAAAAATCTTGTCAAGGCAAACAAATAAATTATTTTAATATAAATATTAATTCTTATCCCAAAATAAACTAACATAATTTACATAGAACGCTGTAAAAAAGCATTAACCTCGAGACAATAGTAATTGTACTATGAAATTCTTAACCTTACAAATAACAAGTTAATTGTTTTATTGTTTAATTTCTAAACGGTTTCTTTATACTAAAATTTAATTTCTTTAATTTCTTTTAAATACTCAAGTAAACATAGCAAGAATATTTAATATAAAGTATTAAATTGAATTATATAGAGAAATTAATTACTTTGTGTTTGAATACAGAACACTAGTGAAAGTAAATAAACAATAAAAAATAATTTAATAAAACCTTATATTTTAGTAAATTTATTTGTTTAAAAAATAACACGCATATTTACTGCATAATATGTTTTATTATTGGAACCTATAATATATTAAAGCTATATATTATACATTATACTCTTAATAATGATAGTTGGTCAACAAATTGGGAAATCCAGAAACAATCGAACAATAATATAATAACAGAATAAAGTTAATGTACAGGCGTCCAATCTGACCAATATTATATGAATCATTCAAACACATCAATTGATAGTTCGGATAAATATTAAATATCGTTTTTAAAGGTATATTTACGTTCAATAACTCAGAACACTTACATATATTTAGCTTATACGTAGGTATATTATATGTTCTATGGGGCTCGAAAACTAATTTAAAAATTTTAAGTTAAAAAAAAAAATGAAGTTTTAGTTGGATATATAATGTGTGTAATTTTTGTATGTACCTAGCATTGTTACGCAATTGCATAACAGGATTTGCCTTGAAGCGATCATTTTGCTCTTGAATAAACGCCCTGTTAGTGAGGAAACCCTACTGTTTTTATGGTAAACATTCATCGGGAAGATAATTATTACAAAAATACAATCTTATTTTATAGGTTTTTTGTTATTAATGCAAATACATACAACGTAAAAATGAGTAATACAATGGTGGCTACCAGTGGAAATAATCGCTATACAACTGGGAATTTCTGTTTTCTACCCAAATGACACTCACTTATTATCGCCATAATACCATGTCCATTTTCTACCAAAGATTAAACTCCAATTTTTGTTAATAAAAAAAAAAAAAAAAAGAAAAGAAAATATATATTCATTATTTTAGTTATTTTTTTTAAAACTCTTTAAATACTTTGTATAATAATTGTTATTTATTCGCGACCAGAACTTATTATCGGATGTGTTACCGCAAACACTGAAGAAAGCTTCAGAAAATCGAAACCACAACAATCACAAAATTACTTATTTATTTTCGGATTAATCACTAAATTTTTATTTTTTTTTTTTTTTTGTGAATTATCTGAAAATATCGAAATAATAACAATAACCGAGGGTATATACTATACGTACTAATGTATAGAAATATTAAATGTACCTATGCGTAATCGCAAAATGACTGCGCAGTATAAGTATTACTACTTTTTATCATTTAAAATATTTCGAAGTTAACATATTATGAAGTGATGTTCGTAATAATTGATATTTATATTGAACATTATAGGTGCCGTTTATACGTTTCGTTTAATTTAATGTATTATTTCAACGCTAAGCTAAAGTGATCTTGATATGATATAATAGACTACACGAGGTTATTAGGAGTCATGTAAATACCAATTATTACAATTCAATGGATTTAAATTTAAGAGTTCTTAAAAAATATCTAAAATAATTAATTATTTTTTTCTGATGAAAATTGGAATTTTATAATGCGGAAAACGGTCTTAGAGATAACGGGCAAGGGTTACTTTCGTGGAAAGCTAGTAGATAAGCCGTGAATAATGTAGGTTTGAGGAGAATAAGTTGACTTGATATTTTGGATAACATGGATCTGATCTAATCGGCTTCATATATGTGAGTAAGATTCGTACATTTCAATTTATATAATATTATTTTAAATCGTACGCGTCAATAGCGAGAGTGACGCAAAGCCTTAAACTAACTGCCGGGTTATGTTCATGAATTTAAACAATTTATAATGCAATATACACACGTAACATTAAAAATAAACTGATAAAAAAAAAAAAATTCTATTGACACTTTTAATTTATAAAAGTATAAATAAGTATTATAGTATTTATATAAGTATACCTCTTGAAAGTCTTTGAAGCACTTATTTATTTACATTAACACTTGTGCACATTAATCTGCAATAGCTATTCGTTAATATTGTGTTTTATGAATACTTTCCAATATATTATTTTTTTTCGTATGTATAATGCTTGAAATAAAAATATTTATAAATATTTTGAGATAATAATTTATTGGCTATACGAAATTTGATGATTAAGTATAATATGTACAGTACACACGCTATTATTATACATTAAAAGAATGTGGTTAAATTCATTTTTTTACACAATAACCATTACGAATTTTTTCCATAAATGCATTTCGTTATACCGAACAATTTAGGTTAGGTAGCTACCATAACAGTGATTATTCAATTATTTATCTAATATATTAATTTATTACTTAGGTATTATATAACTATAATTATTATTTTAATATTTTATTTTTTAAACCACTTGTTTTATTATTATTTATAGTAATTTAAAGGTATTAATGTGTTTAAATACTTTGCTAAAGGCCATATCTAAGACACGAAATATAAGGTGGCACTGGCTAGATACTTGTAGGCACAATCATCATTATATTATCATGATTAATATCAAACCACTCAAAGTTTAGTAGTAATATTGGCATGACATACAAATACTTACATAACTGTTGTAAATAATAAGTACGAAAAATAATGGAATAGTAAGTTATGACTTGTATTTGTTACTTGTTAATGATTTATCGTCATAACTAATAGAAAATAATAACTGCGTATAATGATAAAAAACTAGGGGAGTCATTATGCTGTATAGTAGATTTATAATATACCACGAAATTGAGATCACTACTTAGGTATATTATTATAAATCAATATTAATAATTTATTAATATAGATATATAAAATAATATTTTTTTTTAAATCTTCTTATTTACATTATTGGATGAATCTAAAATTTATTAAGTGTGTAATGATATCAAAAAATATTAACATACAGCTGCAGGTAACAACATCAAATCAATTTAAAAAAACAAACTGAGATATTCATTCATAAATACAAGTTATAATTTAGAACTTATAGTCTTTTATTACTTATACATACATTATAAGTGAAACTAAAAACATAAAATTATTGCAAATATAATAAAAAAAAACCCATTTAACAATAAATGCTATGTTTGGATTTTTAAATATATCGTAGTAATGCTTAAAATATTTTAATGTCACTCAAAAATAACATTAAAAAATATATATATATGCCTTAGGACCTAAAAGACAATATTAAAATAAAAACCCTTACATCTCTGTATCATAATAACCAGAAAAATTTTTATCGTTTTATATTTATTTTTAACATTTTTTTTTGTTTTTTTTATCATCTCTCTCTTAGCATTTAATCTCTGAGACATTTCGTAGATTTTTATTTTCTTTCATTTTTGCCCTTTAGCCCTACCACAATTATGACTGTTTCACTGAAATTGTCTGTCACACAAAGTAAACAACATTAAACGTTTACTTCAACACACTTAGGTCTTTAACGATTTTTTGGATGTCTGAAAAGTAAAATTCAATCATTCTGAAATTTAAAAATAAACTTTTAACATGTCTAAAATAAAAAATATACATAAACAATGTAGTAGAACGATAAAAAAAAAAAAAATTACTATTTAATAAAAATATTAAAATTTAATATAAAAAAAATTAGTAGTACTTAAAATAATATAAATCATAAAATTGTTTGATATTTAATTTGTTACTGCCAATCTAATTATTAATTTAATTCACTATTATTTAAACTGATGTTAAAATTTCAAACAAAAAAAAAAAATGGTTCAATTTTTACTCTCAGCAATGATTAAAATCATCAGAGATATTTAAAATATTTAAATACTAAGTATAAAATTAAAAAAAAAAAAACTATATTAATTTGAAAGCCATAACATTCTATTTGAACTTAAATTTTTGAAGGAAAATTGTTTGTTTTTAAATTTATTATTTTGGAACATTATTTCAATAGTGTTATGTCAATAAATATTATTTTTTTATTATTTTTTTTTTACTCAATTTAAGTACAAAATTCCACTCGTATATGTATTTTAAATTAAATATCATAATTTTAAAACCATGATCATGAGTACTATAAAACTAGTGAAACTAGGATCTAAATCTAGCAACTTATTCTCTCACAGCTTATTATTTCCAATTTAAAAATTTAAACAATCATTTTTTTTACTAATTATTATTATTGCTATTTTATTGATTATATTTAAATAGTATCTATATGTATGTACTTAAAAAAGTGATAAATACTAAGTAATTATAATTTTAAAAAAAATGTAGAGATAGGATAGATGCATGTCATTTACTTAACTCATTATAATACTAGGTAATATGATTCAATTAAAAAAAAAACAAAATATTATTTGATGGTAATTCAGAAATCGTCTCTCATCGTTCGAATAATGTCAAACAAATATTTAAAAAAATGTTGAAAATAAAAAATGAATGATTAGGTTCTATTTTATTATAATAAAGATATAATTAATAAAAAGAAAGCCTATTTTAACATTCAATTTTTATAACTTAAAAAAGTTAATTTTTAAAGATTGCATTATTTTAACACTCCCTACAAATGTTCATAATTCCCAAAGCAATAATTGACATTCTTAAACATACGTACATGTTTTTCGATAAAGGAAACAACAAAATTGGTAGTGAATAAACAATTTATCTTCATACAGTTGGTACTATTACGCCCTTTGGCTGGTAAGTACTGTTGCACAACTGATGGGAATACTATTACTATTACACATTGGTATGCTCTGAGCGAAATTCACGTGTTTCAAAGACCTATTCCGATGAATGAGTATTATCGTTGAAAAAAAAAGTCCGCGGGGAAATGTTATACAGACGTATTATAGCAACACAGATTTCCTTCTTTACAATTTCGCTTACTATAGTCGCAAATAAGTCGATAAACAATATTTAATTTATAAATTTCTCTGTCAAGATCAAGTAAGGTATATATAGTGGCAAAATTCACGATAAAATAAAAAATAACGGTTTATCGTTATTATTAATTTTATATATTATATATGTGTGTGAGTATGTGTGTGTGTGTGTGTGTGTGTGTGTGTGTGTGTGTGTGAGTGAGAGTCTGTGTTTTTAGTTACAATTACCGAAAGGAACGCTGAACTCGACAGAATAGAACAAAAAAATAAAATAAAAATAAAAGAACCGACTCGTTAAAAGCATTTACACGCCCTTTTCAACGTCGGAAAATAATGTATATGTGAAAAAAAATACAAATGAAAAAGTGTAATGATGTTCAATAATTTGTTACCATCTGTAATATATTATACGTGGTGTTGCGAATATTTTATAAAATTTTTGATATTACAACACAAACAAAAATATAATTTCGTTCAAAGAGTCTTATTGTTGTTATAATAATAATAAATCGGATTTTCAAATCAGCTGCTGGTGATTAACGTTATATTTATTTTTGAGAGGGGGCGTCAACGCCGCGCGTATTAAATGCGAAACCTCTTTTCTGTGCAAAATACGTGTAAATTCAACTGTAGAGGCCCGCCCTTAATATTGGGTCTGCTGTCAGTATTTAAAACAAAATTAATGAGCTAACTTACCACCGCACAACAAAAACGTCTACATGAATATACTGTAATAGCTACAGTTGATACTTTCTGTCTCTCTCTAAATATCTTTACGATTGCCGTCATTGCAGTAGACACTTGTGGAATTCTTCAGTAATAATGACCCGATCAACTGAAAGAATATCGATGAATCATCATCGTTATATATATATATATATATAACGGAAGTCTATGCGTGTATATATGTATTTCGTGATAAATGAGATTTTAATGGATTCGTAAAGCCGAGCACAAAAACGTACGAGTATATAATAAAAATATCATACATTGAAGTAGATTCAGTGTTTTGATTGTTTCTTCCGGAGCAATATACTACTGTAAGTGAACATTTATGTAATATTAAAAAAAAATCATAATAATATACACGTCAAAATTTCATATTGGATAAGAAAAACACTTTGTAACTAGATGACAACTAAATTTAAAACATTTGTTCAATGTTTAAAATTATAAAAAAAATTTTGAAGTTATACTAAGTTAAAGTCATGCTTGAAATTTTGAGGAAAATTTCTAGAAAAAAATAAGATCTAGTTGCTGATTTGGGAATTTAAAATATAAAATACCCAAAATTATTACTTCAAAATAATCGATAAAATAAAAAACAAAACACGGAAAAACAGGAATTTTTATGCATTACCAGCTTATGACAAAATAAATTTTGTTTTTTCGCTGTAAGTTAAAAATTTATAATCGTTAGTTAATTAAAAATTTTAATTACATTTAAAACTTTTATTTAATCGAGCTCAAATGGAAACAATATTTCCAATTATAAGCATTCTAATTTCTAACTGCAATCATCATCTGCGTATTTAAAAGAGCTTAAAAAGCATTAATTCATCATTGTTAAAATGAATACAATTTTTTATTTTAACCAGTATATACAAATATTATGATGACTATCAAAAATGTTTTCTTATATCATATTATTCACTTAATTTTAATCTTCTATTCATATGTTTTACTGACGTATCATGTTAAAATAAAATTATTAACAATGGTAATTTAAACAGGGTTAAACCTTTGTCAGAAACTGGTTACCACAATCATTGGATGAATCTAAGAGCTGAATTATAATTTAATTTAATTCCAAGTTGTAGGTAGAGAAACTTAAAACTTTGAAGTGAACTGAGTCGCAATCTTCAATTAGCTTTGAAACTATATGTATATAATACACCGAAATAAAACATTATCAAACTATTGTCTGAATTAGAGATTTTAAGTATATTGAAACATTCCACTAAAATTAAGTACTTTTTACATTATGAACTGAGATAGTTTTACAGTGTTTTTAATTATATTGAATGGCACAAATAAGATAATATATCTAATAAATCCAATTCTTTGATTTTTATATACCCTATCTATTGTCTATAGAATATATTAAAATGGTACATTTAAAAAGACATTTTTGAAATAATTTCATCCTTGCAAATCGAAAGACTGATAAAAAAAAAATAAATATTTTAACTAGAGTTAATTAAAAATGTCATTAAATAGTGAAGTTTTTTTGATATCTTCTCAATAATTTTTATAAGATTAAATAAATAAGATTTAACTTTAGAAAATTGGAAACATGAAAATAAATAATACTACATAAAACATATTGATAGTTTTTTGATTATAATGGTATTTTATGAACGTTCCAAATTTTAATTACAGTAAAATATTTTTTCTACAAAAATTGTATTTCTTTCTTTTTTTATTATTGATCGAAAATAAACATTGACAACACGGAGCATTAGTCACTACATAGTATATTTTACATTATGGTTATGAATACAAATATTTTAAAACAAAATTTTAAATACAGTTATATAAATTAGTTTGTTACAGCAAATTGATTAAATCAATGTTCATGATTAAGTTGGTCCAAATAAACAATTTTTATTTATATAGTTGTATACCTATAACTATATATATATATATATACATTCATTTATGATGAGTATCTACAATTTTAAAGTTTTTGTTCATAAATATGAAGAATCAAAAACTATTACAGAATATTTATCATGACTCTACATCATTTTTATTTATCCAATATAACATACAATATACAAATATATTATATAATAATATATTATTTATCTACTATAAATACACATTTTCTCATTATTTTTTAAAATCAGTCATATTTATTTATAAATAATATATCATCTCTTTCGCAATCTAGTGTCCAGTGATCATCAAAATTGAAAACTGTGGTTTTTTTTTTTTAGTCTTATTGAAAAGGCTTTAATGCTTGAAAGGACGTACGACGTAGACTGTTGCAATTTCCTGTATATACTATCGCAGTACATTCTAAAGATACTATGCCGTCAGCACTATATTAATTTACGTCAATCATTAAATTTCAGTAATCTGACGGCTTTAATTCAATCGTTGTTATATTTCCAAATCTCAAGATGATAAAATTGATTTCACTCAAATATAATCGACATGAACATATTATGGACATGAACACACATCATAAGACAATAAATGTATAATAAATAGTTAAATGAGTCAACCTATATCAGTATGCTTATTGTTTACTTTTTTCCCTTTTTTACAATACATAATAAAATTAATTAATTAAAATTCTGTTTTTTGAAACTTTCTTGACGTGTAAAATTTGTCTGAGTATTTTAAATATCAGATTAAATAATAAATATTTTAATATTTTATGTAAAATTATCATTTATAATTATTGCAAGACATTTTATTCTATACGTAATTCATAATTACTGAAATATCACGTTAAAATTTCAATTAAATTGAAAAAACAATTTCAAAAATCATCTATTTGACAATTTACTGTAAAAAAAAGTTTTGTACTCATTTAAAATAAAAAAGTTTGTAGCACACTTTTATTGTATTATGATAGAAAAAATAATATTGTCTTTAAAAAGTAGGTATACTTGAAAACTCTAAAAACCAGGATTTAAATAAATGTATTATTAAAGATGAAAAGCTGGTTAAAATTCTTAGTGAATCGACCTGAATATAATATATTATATGAATACATTATATATAAAGGTATGTATAGAATTTATACAGCTGATTCTCGGTAACTCAAAGTTTGGTTCTTCGAAATATCTTAAATGTATACAATTTTCCTTCGAACATCGTAACATTAAATTAGTTTTCGACATATCAACATTTTTAATAACACGAGTTTTCTTCTTGAACTTCGATCTTTCAAGAGTTCACTATAATTTTAATTTTCTCAATGTATTTATGAACAAATTAATATTATTTTTTAATTGAAAAAAAACTGAACATATATTATAATATTTATAATATTTATTTATAATAATAATAATATAATTTATAATAATAATATTTATTTACGTTTTATTAAAATAATATTTGGTTAGTTTTTGATAGTAATAAAAATATTTCTGCATTTGTCAATTCATTTTTATGCCATAAATAATTTAAATAGAACCGTTGATCTAACTTCATTCAACAATTTTAAAATAAAGAGACTAAATGAAATAGAATAAGATAATCTTTACGTAATAAAATAAGAAACAAAGCAAAACAAAGACTTTGATTTTAAATGCACCATTTACCATTTTAGAGAAACATTCCCGCTACTTGACGATTATATTGAAAATGAATATTTGTACTTAATAAACTATAATTAAGATATTTATTGCTTTAATACACTTAAAGTTCAATAAGAAAAACCAAAAAATTACTTTAGAACTAATTTCAACTTGATTTTGCCTTAAAATTGTATTAATTATAATAAAAAACCCAATAAATTTTCTAAAACATTTAAAAATGCGTTAATTAGGTTATAAACATTTTTTGAATAAACTTATTAAAGGTAAAATAAGTTTTAAAATTATTACAAAATATTAAATAGAATAAGAAATTTTTTTAATATTTACTTGTTAAATTTATTCGCACAGTAATATTACAAACTAAAATAATTTTTCTACGTGTATTTATTTTTTTTTCTAAAATATTCGGAACAATGTCAGATTAACGACATACTTTTTTAAATACCCCTAATATGTATTTAATCTATTTCCAATCAATTCTATTTTGAAATTAAGTCTTCTTTATTAAAAATAATAATTTTTATTTGATATTTTATTTCTAATGTCAGCCAGATAAGATAAAAAATATATCATTTAATCCTAGTAAAAAATACAAAAAGTTAATCAATGCTAGCAATAATTTTACTGATCAAAATAAATCATTAATTAAACTCATGAACAATATTTTAAAATTGGTTATTCAAAATGTATCAAAACATTTTAAATAAGTAAATAAGTACAAATATTATAAAGTTTCTGTTACGATTTTGACTGATTTATTTTTTTATGTTTTCGTAAATCATGCTGTCAAATTTATAAAAAAGATAAATTAAATCTCAAGTTTTTTTTATCTTCTGTTGGATTATTATTATTATTTATTTTTATATTTTATTTGAATGTAAATCTATAAATAATTCTACAGCATTTTAGGTACACACTATTTCAATCAGACTATTTTATTGATAAATCAATACCTGTTTTTTTTTTTTTTTTTAACCAAAACAATATGTTGTTTATATTATGGTATACATATTACATATAATATAAACACATAGGAAGTTAGGGATTTAAATGAAACAAATAAAAAATAAATATATTGCTTAATTGTATAAATATAAAAAAAATGCAATGTTCATAATGTATCAAGATCAATTAATAATACAATGCATCAAAAAATGAGGTAAACGTACATTTTTTCATTTTTTCATCAATATTTTTTGAATTTTTAACTAAATATTTTTTTTATTTATTTATTAATATTAATATTATTTTTTAAATATCGATCACAAATAATGAATCAAAAAAACGAATTAACTTTCGTCCGAATAAAATATAAACGTAGAAAAAAATAAAAAAGAAAGTAAAAACATTTAAAGTTAAATTGAAAAACCATTAAACAAAATCCATTATTAAACAGTTGAAAGAAAAGTGCTGAAAAATTGATTCGTATAGTAGGCACTTAATGTTTATATAGATATATTGTTATAACTGATATTTTAAATCATCAAACTTTAAGCTTAAATAATTTATGTTCTTAAGTGATACTTGAATTTATATTTCATTAAATTATCTCTAAAATGAAATAAAGAACATTATTATAACACCTACCAGGTATTGTTTGGTCTACAATCTAAACAAATTTAATTCATCTTATATATTTTTTTATAATGTAATTATTTTTTTGTTTCATTTTGTCCCAAATTAAACAAATATTAAAAGTAAAAATTACTTTTTCTAGACTTAATACAATGGATTTATTTTAACTCTAATAAATAATAAACCATACATTTTTTTTTTTTTATTAAGTCTTCTCCAGTAAAGAGCATATTGACACTTGGCTTCATTTGATTTATAGTGCCAAACTTTTTAAATCACGCTTTGTATGCTGTTCAGAATATTTTTTTTTTTATATATAAATTGCTTATTTTAATTATTTTGACATAATTTTTACAATATTATCAAATGTTTTTTTTTTCTTTTGTCGATATATTATTATCAATAAAACAATAAGAAGTTCGCTTCATTTGACCCATCTCAAGTCTATTTTATTTAAATAATTATTTTTTGTATCTACATGATAATTATAAAAAAAAAAAATATTTATAATATTTATAAAACTTTGATTTTATTTTTCAGAGATTTTGTAATTTGCGTGGTTGGAGTGGTGATTCGGAAAAAGTAGAGAAGACCCGATCATGTCTGCTCAAGGTTTGGGATGGTTTACAGTCTGGTGCTGATAAAGATCAGGATGGTCAGGTTAGAAAAATTTAAAATAATTTAATACAATTTCTAGTTAATATCACAATAAACTTGAAAGTATTTATAACTGTCACAGTATTGAGTATGTATTGTCTTTAATGAATAATTATAACATAACAAATAATTAAAGAGTTTAATATTAAATTAATAAACTATTCACAGAACAAAAAATTAAAAACTTAACTAAAATAATCTTATCGTACGTGATAGACGAAAGAACTATTGTTTACTTTGGTCTTTCATAACATAAGACAGGAAATAAGTAATAAAAAATTATAGTTTTATACCTATATTAGTTTTTTTTAAATATTATGTTGTTTTAAAAAGATGCATTTTCCCGGCACCCCCACCTCCGAATTTCGGATTCAAACCAAGGGCTTTCGTTTGTGCTACGTTTGTGCTGGATTGTGCTCGAATTTCATCGTTTGTGCTGCAACCCTTCAGGAGTTATAAGGGATTTCTTTTGGGGGTGCTGGCGAAACGACTGCACCCCCACCTCAGAATTTTCAAATTTAAATTATGCCATTCGTTTGTGCTACGTTTGTGCTGGATTGTGCCCGAGTTTCATCGTTTGTGCTACAACCCTTCAGGATTTATAAGGGATTTTTTGTGAGGTCATAACGCACCCCAAATTCAAAATTTTAGAACTCCAAATGAGCCATTTTATGTTGACACACTACCATTAACAATTATTAATCCAAATCAGTCACGTTGGTTTTGACATTGTTAGTGATTATTTGTACTCTTTTTCCCATCGTTATTGCTTTACTCGTTATTCGTAAAAAAGTTTTTAATCTTTTTTATAAGTAGGTGCTCTGGAAATCCTAAAACGAGTACAGCCCCTAGAGTTTTGTCGGAAACTGTTTGTTATTAATAGGTAAATGTTCTATATGAGTCTTTTGATTATTTCTCGTAATTTTTAGGTTCAAATTTAACTTTACTCTAGAAGTTTGATTTTTGTAATATTTACGTAAATCAGCGGTTGGTAACCCGCAGCCGGTGAAGCAATTTTTCATTACCCACGCGTTAATTTTTGTTCAATAATATTTTTCATATAATTTTTAGTATTAATTAATTCTTTTGGCTTTATAAATAAAAACTAGTCTAATCGTTAATACTTAATGTTTATACTATATAGTTAATTTACAAGTGGGAGGTCATTGAACTTCAAAATAACAAAGTTTTAAACAATTTTTTTTTGAGACGCAATTCGCTTGCTTCAATCAATTGAATTTATTTCAGTAAATATAATTATTATTTGTGTGTACCTATAACTGTATTATTGATATTAGTTATTTTGTTATTATTAATAAAAAAATTGTCATTAAAAAATTTATATAAAATAAATAAAATATATTTATATTTAATATAATTTTTTTTTATTAATAACAAATAATTAATTGTTATTTATTCTTATTTTTTTCCAGACAACATAAGATAATAAATGTTTCCTCTATCTGATATTATTTTGAGAATTTCGCTATTAACCTAATCATTTTGATAATCTCAACAAAAATATATTATCTTGTTTATCAATGACATTTTTTTTATTACATTATTCATTAAAAGCCAAGTTAAACGTGATAAACATTACGGAATGCTGTAAACCTATATTATTATAATAATAAGATAGTTTACAAAGACGGCCTTTATAAAATAAATTATAAAAAAGAATTTAAGGAATAATATATGGTCAACATTAGATTATTATAAGTACAACAGTCACAGTTTCACGTCTGTCAAATGTAACTGACAACCAATACTTAATTAGTATACGTACATAAGTACATTTCAAAAGTACGATATATGATAATATTTCGTATCAGTTGGCCAGGTATCTAGACTATTGTGATGCATTACTACTTGTGAGAATACAATAGGTAGATACAGCCATACTTATTGGTATGGATAAAGAATATAGTTACGTACATACCAAAAAATATTGATAAACATTAAACCATTATTAACTACAAAAAAAAATATACTTTTTATACAATAGTTAATACGTAGGTAGTTCATAATAACACCTATGCCTAAAAAAATGTCAAAAACTTAATACAACTCACATAAAATGAATATATTATAATGATACCAATCATGATCAACGATCAACGCAAAATAAAAACCTATTTCATATTATTTACTATTCAGTATTCTATAAATTCTTATCTGATAATTAAAATTAAATTTCTTGTAATAAAAATAATATCAATATGACAACCATTAATAATTGATTAATTTTATCCGAAATAGCAAAATTCTCAAAATAATATCAGATAGAGAAAATATTTATTATCTATATTGTCTGGAACATAAGATATAACTAATATCAATAATACAATTATAGATACATACAAATAATAATTATATTTACTGAAATAAATTCAAATTGTAAAATATTTATCGCAAACGAATAGCATAATTTAAATTCAAAATTTCTGGTGGTGGAGTCGTTAATTATATTAATTATTATTGATTATTAACAAATACGTATAACTATTATGTAACTTAGAAAACATAATTATGTTTAACAAAATATATTTTAATATGTAACATCTTTAAACAGTTGTACAAGTGTTTCTGTAAATAAGTATCTTGTAATTTGTAACTACACAAGTATGCTAAGATAGTTACAAAAATAACAATATAATTTAATATTTAATTTATTGAAGTCAATATTTATTACTATTTACTACACGACTTTTAAAATACTTACTTAAATCTCTATCCATATATTGAGAAGTGTTGGGTAATAAATAAAAATCAAACCTATAAACCTAAAGAGAACAGGTCAATAACTGCTTTGTTAAATTTTAAACTCTATTTATTTTACATTTTTGTAATTTTGGTTTAATTTTAACATTCAACGTTAAAGATACAGATTATTTTGTAAAGTAATATATCTATTAGGCGCTATTTAGTTATATATCGTAGTAGATGTTCACAATAATTACGATTACTTATAACCTTTTAACTAAATGTAGTCATATTTTTCAATTTTCATCAAGACCATACATTAAAATTACATACGATATAATATTATATAACAATTTTATTGCTATTACATTTTATCGTTTTACGTGGAAATATGAGTAAAAAAAGATACAAATTCTACTAGAAAAAATTTTAAATTTGTAAATTATGCGATTTCTGTGCTTGCGGTTTATTAGTTAATTTTTCGATATCAGCTAGCTTGAAAACTTTCTGTTAACTCGTAATACGGCGTGTAAGCATTTATAACTAAGGCTTGAGGAGTGCTTATTTTTCTGTACTTCCCAATAGAAAATGTCTGCTTACATACATATGTACTTGCAAACGTCACTATAAGTTTTTGTGCCAATTGTCTGATTCCCGGAAATGTAGACATACATAAAGACAACTATAAAATTGCAGCAAGCGTATTGCGTCTCAAAAAAAAATTGTTTAAAACTTTGTTATTTTGAAGTTCAATGACCTCCACTTGTAAATTAACTATATAGTATAAACATTAAGTATTAACGATTAGACTAGTTTTTATTTATAAAGCCAAAGGAATTAATTAATACTAAAAAGTATATGAAAAATATTATTGAACAAAAATTAACGCGTGGGTAATGAAAAATTGCTTCACCGGCTGCGGGTTACCAATCGCTAATTTACGTAAATATTACAAAAATCAAACTTCTAGAGTAAAGTTAAATTTGAACCTAAAAACTACGAGAAATAATCAAAAGACTCATATAGAACATTTACCTATTAACAACAAACAGTTTCCGACAAAACTCTAGGGGCTGTACTCATTTTAGGATTTCCAGAGCACCTACTTATAAAAAAGATTAAAAACTTTTTTACGAATAACGAGTAAAGCAATAACGATGGGAAAAAGAGTACAAATAATCACTAACAATGTCAAAACCAACGTGACTGATTTGGATTAATAATTGTTAATGGTAGTGTGTCAACATAAAATGGCTCATTTGGAGTTCTAAAATTTTGAATTTGGGGTGCGTTATGACCTCACAAAAAATCCCTTATAAATCCTGAAGGGTTGTAGCACAAACGATGAAACTCGGGCACAATCCAGCACAAACGTAGCACAAACGAATGGCATAATTTAAATTTGAAAATTCTGAGGTGGGGGTGCAGTCGTTTCGCCAGCACCCCCAAAAGAAATCCCTTATAACTCCTGAAGGGTTGCAGCACAAACGATGAAATTCGAGCACAATCCAGCACAAACGAAAGCCCTTGGTTTGAATCCGAAATTCGGAGGTGAGGGTGCCGGGGAAATGCATCTGTTTTAAAAATAATTAACTTACTTAATAGCTGTTAATACTTTTAAGTAATATACATAATTTGAGCTTCTTAAATAACTTTTAAGGTGTTAATTATGAAAATATTTATATTTAAAATTATTATACTATCTAATTTAAAATTTAACTAGTTAATGGGCTATATAAAATATATATATTATGTATGTATTTATCTAAAATATCAATGTCGATGATAATATCATTTCCTAATATTTATGGATTCTATGCCATAATTTCATGATTTTTTATTTTAATCTATCCATTTTACCATAATGAATCTTTTAAAATAATTTTTTAATCAAGCTAAATAATGTAAATAAGCTTTAAAAAATAATTAATTGAATAATTTTAACTATTATTTGATACTCTATAAAATAAAATTCATTTCGATGCAATTTTTTTAATACATTATAAAATCAATATTTCGTGTGTACAAATGAATGAACAGAAAATGTCTAATAGAAATATTTTATATTGTTCTAAAACTTGTCTTTAACATTTTAATATGAGTATTTTTTATCTGTGGCTTTTTATGAATTTTACATTAGTTTATATATATAAACAATATAATGATGTATTTTATTTATGAACTTAAAAAAGACAAAAAGATACTAAATTCAAGTATTGATTCTTGTTTCAATTTCTTTCCTATGGAAGATTATAATTTTAAATTTTTAAATTAAAAATAATAGGAAGTCATAACTCATAGTCATAACGTTTGGCCAATAATTTTAAGCAAATAACATTAATACCTTAATACTATAGTATTCACCAAACATTCTCATCCTCATTTTTCTTTATTTAGTTAATATATTTAAATTCAATTTTTTTAACATTAAAAATATTTATACGGAAAAAAATTTTATTTTAGATATTTCTTTGTAATTTTAAGATTATCCTATACCCTTCTCTTTTACTGTAAATCAATAAGCATTTTTTAAATGTCGATGTATATAAATCGAAATGTTAACAAATAGTTTCAAAATTATAAAACTTAATGTATTAATAGTCCATGATAATAAGTTTAAATAATATATTTGAATATGATTATTGAAGAGTTCAAAATTATAGCAATTAATATTAATATTTTAAAAATTTCTATTTGTTGAAATAATAAGTTATAATAAGTATTATAAGTGCCTAACCTACATTATTATTATCCTTATTAGATAATACATTTAATATTTAAGAAACTTCTTCAATAGTATAAAAATTAAAGTATCTAAAATAAATATGATCAATAAGTATATTTTAAAATTCTTTTGTTCAAAATTAGAATAAATTCATTACTAAATAAGGTGAGCATGTAAAGTCCATTATTTTATGAAGTGTTTATATTTATTCTATAGGACGTTTTTAACATTTTAATTTCATAAAATAATAATTAAATAATTAAATTTAGTAAGTAATGAACTACCTACTGAATATTATACGATGTTAAGTTGAAAGTTGTATAAAATCTTAAATTAAGTCAATATCGTTTAGATTTTATCTACTTTAAGTAAATTTAAACTCATGTTAACAAATATAAATCAAATAAACACTTAGCTATAAATATTATAATGATTTTTATAATTTTCTGGTAAATTTTTTCATACGCTCACTATAGTCAAATAATAATTTTGAATTATCAAACAAATTTAAAACACATACTGATAGTTTAGAGAACGTACAAATAAAATAGAAATGTATACAAGTATGACGTATTCAATTTATATTTGTCCAATAACACTTACAAAGTTGACGATTAAATAATCTAACTTTAAATATTTGATCAATATGTATAAATATGAGTATGTAACTACATCAATATTCTAAAGTTAGAAAAACCAGAAAATCTCAAAGGAAGTAAATGGATATCGAGTTATCTTTACAATAAATCATGTTTTCAGCTTTCCCTAGGTAGACAATCGCAATAAACGAAAGAACAATCAGCAGTAAAAATACATATACATACAAATGCAAAACCACTCCATTTGTTTGTTCACAATCATTTCATTGCACATACACATAGCTTTTATATGTATCGGTTTTATTTTATTTTCTAATATTTTTTTTCACATATAGGTGACACAAGACGAATGGTGCGCAATGTGGGACGAATTTTCTAAAAACCCAAGTGCACCTCAAGAATGGCAAACACATTATATGAATTTCATGTTTGATCTAGTCGATACTTCAGGTTATAATTATTTGTAATTGTAGACTAGTATACATTACATTTATTGAATTTAATATTTTATTTAATCTTTAATTTGATTGAATTTGTGTGATTTAAATTAATATTAAACTTCTTAAACAAACATTGAATACTGTATGGCTTTATAATGTAAGTATAAGCTATCAACTTGAATTGTTAAATCCTGGTTAAAACTGTAAAATAATTTAATATTTCAATAGTAACCATTAATTGTATTTTTACCTAAGCAGAATATTTTTTGTCTTAATTTTATTCAAGTAAAATTTTTACAAATCATTTTTTATTTATTCAAACATTTGAATTTAAGTAAATCAATCAAATAAGAATTAACTATAGTATACAGTTACACCTCATTATTCTCACTTTAACTCTTTTTAACTTTATACAATCTAAAACTATAATCTAGTAGTTTTTCCATTGTAATTTAATGTAATTTAATTGCAATATGGAAATAAATTATAATTTTTTACTGTAAATTTATAGTGGAAATGTATGAGAAAATTAAATTAGATGTACTAAAATTTACAAAAATACGTTTTAATAATTATACATATAAATATCAAAATACGTAACATTTATTGTCATAAAAGATTTGAACATAGAAATTAATCACCTGGTAAATAATTATCGTTTGTTAAAAATCCCAATTCGATTTTCATAAAATAACGGGCAAAAATATTTATTTTAATATTATAAAAATGTAAAATAGTCAGGGAAAAAACATCATTTAAGGTATAGAACAAGTTTTTCTGTGATTTCACGAATTTCTTCACGAATGAATCTATGATTTTACTGTCATTTTACATATCTTTTAAACTGTGAATTATGGCATTATTTAAACTTGGAACAACAAACATAGGTACAGAAATAATAGCGGTGTAAAATGAAATATTTGACCTTTGTTTGAAAAAAAATGGATTTAAAAATATATAGCTTTAGTAAAAGGTGACAGCTGATGTTGACAGAAGAAAAATTATAATAAACAAATATTAATTTTTAGGTAGTATAACTTTTTGTAAAATTCATGTGAATTTACACAATTCAGTATAAACACATCCAGTCTGTTAAAATTTTAATTTTGTTAGTACAAACAAATAAACTTTAAAATTAATTCTTTTACTTTAATCATACTGAACTAATAATAATAAAAAAAATATTTTTATTTTACTTTTTCTGCGACTCTTGTTGTATGTTATTTTAACTAGCATATAGCTACTATTGGTTTCCTTAAAATTATTGACAGATTTGTGATGATTTTCAAGGAAGTTCTAAATATAGCATAGCATATAGAATACAAATTAAAAAATAGAATTATGTTTCTGTTAATTGTCAAGAAAAAATTATATTTCATTACAATTTACTATGAATAATATATTTATAGATACATACAAATTATGTACACAAGTCACGATGTAATAAATTATAGTTTGATCTTTATTTTTTTATCTTAATATTTGTTAAAGTTTGAATTTTTTAAATTATTAACCTTTTACACAATTTACATGTTCTGAAGTAGATTATATTTTGAAAATGATTACCAATATAATATGTACCTAGTTTATTATTTATAAATTATAAGCATCTGAAGTTATGGGTACCTACTGGAATAGTTTTTAAAGATTGGTAGGAATATCTCTACGATCTTAATTTCCCACTAAATGTCTCTATTTTACTTATAATTTATAAATAATTAACTATTGGTTTATATACTCAATATATTTTAAATTTAGGTAACCAATACAAATTTTTAGAAAATATTTTATTCGTTGCCGTAAAAAAAAAAATAGTAAAACCCTTTAGAGCTGTTGGATATATATAAATAAGAAAACTAACTACCGAGAGAAAGATCTTGAATCTTCACAAATGAATTATATCTGTGAATATTATTCACTGGTGTTAGATTTTTGGGTATATTGAATATAGGAGTAGTTCTTAACCTTTTTATGTTCGCGGCGTATTTCTTATAATTATACAGTTTGACGGAACACTATAGTAATAAAATAATAAAAAGCAAAAAAAAAGGCATTTTTATTTTTATTATTAATATATTATATAATTAAAAATTAATACCTAATAACACTATACATATGTACCATGGTCGCGGCACACTTGTGTGCCACGGAACACCGGTTGAGAAACACTGGAATATAGTATTAAGATAAATAATGAAATTTTACTAGTTATTAGAAGTTGAACAAGTTAATTCAGTCTTTTCTAAACATAAATATTTTAGTTTCTTTCATGATTTTTTCTAAATTTATTTAATTCAATTTAAGACTTTTACCAACCATATGTTAATGAGTATTAACCAGAAGTAAAATATATCTTTAGTTAGGTAGGTAGTAGGTACTTATACTAATGATGAATTTCAGACTCTTCGTTTTATTTTTTACATTACTCACATTTTAATATAACATGTATTTTTAACAGGCTTGTTAATTGTTGAATTAACTAAAAAAATATTATGTGCTTCTAATTATGTAGAAACACCTACATTAAATAATTATACAATTAAATATAAATATTAAATTAGGTAACGTTAAGCTTATATACATAGCCATTCACGAAATTATTATCATATATTATTTTTAAATCACTGGTAAGTTATAAGTCTTAAAAAAAGATCAATAATTTTATTTCTAACATTATAATAAATTTATTTATTTTTTTACATATTTTTTATTATTGAAACGAACATTTATTGGTCTTTTTGAAATTTACTGACAGAATTCATACTTTAAAATCAACGACGAACACGCATTTGTGAAGGTTAGCGTTTGTCTAATTCAAAACAAATATAAAATCATACAATTATAACATACGCATGTATGAAGTTACAAATCCGTTGAAATGATTCCTGTTTTTAATCTAATATATTTTATTAAACAAACCTTAATGACTTCAGACATTTGAGCCGTTAGGCGTTAGTAGCTGAATGGTTGCTGGATTCATGTTTAGTTCTAGTCTTGTGTTGATTTATGTATCTAAAATGTATAAGCTTAAAAATATTTATTAAAATAATATAATAAACATTTTTAGTATAACAACCTAATTGATTTATTAATATAGTAAAGTATATTATATATATATATTACTCATAAGTTATGAAAAAAAAACAAATGATTTAAATATAGGAGGCCACAATGTTTAAATTACAAAACTTCGCAATTCACCAATAATTTTTTTAGTTAAAACAATCTTAACATTTTATCAAAATATTTTTTTTTATATTTTGACGAATCGAGATTGTAGACAACATAATACATATATTATTAAGTGTTAAATAAACTTTTTAGAGTTCAAATCTCTTATCCAAAGCACTAAACTTATTGTAAACCTAAATAAAAAAAAATATTTCCCAACATTTACTCAATTTTTTATTATTTACGCCATTTAATTACTAAAAAAATATTTAGGTAATGCATCATATATACATTTTTAATTTTTAAACTTAAATAGTAATTTAAATTTCAGACTCTGTATATCAATTTAAAGATACTAAAATGAATTCAATATTCTCTTAATACAAATCTATATATATATTTTTTTTAATTACTATTTAATTATACATTACATTTTATAAGAAAAAAAGAATTTTAAAATAACAAAAATGATTAAAACGGTTAGTCAGATTTTTTTAATTACAATAAATATATAATTATGGATAAATTTGAAAAAAACAACATATTAATTATTTATAAAAACTTATATGATAATAATTCAGTATTAATTCACTAGTTTAAAGATATTTAAATTTCTATTTAAGAACAATTTAGTTTACTGTCTATACATATAATGACACACATTTATCTATGTTCATTGTTCAATAATATGCTTTAATTATTTATATCTTAAATATACAATACTCATGACGTGTATTAACTACTGTTTACAAAAAGCATTTTGTAATTTAATATAAGAACCTTTCATTAAATTTGACAAAAGGGTTTTAAATAATGTTGTATACTTTTGTTTTACAGGTGACGGTTCCATCGACGAGGCAGAATTTTGCGAAGTTTGCCAAAACAACGGCGTGCCTGCTGTGGAAGCTGCAGACGCGTATAAGCGATTTTCAAAGGTTAGCCTACTACCTTTAACGATTTAATCACTAACTTTGTAGTAAGCTTTACTCCAGTCGTAATCTTACCGGAGTCCGGATGGAAATTGATATGACCGGAAGATTGTATAGCACTGCCTACGTTGATATGTCACAATGTTCGAGAATAATATTCTATCTAATTTTCCTATATTAGCTCTTTCCACTCTTGAACAAGAACAAAATAGATTTGACAGCAGAATATTAGTCGAATAGGTTTATTTATTAACGCGGATTAAACTTAAATAATCTCCATTTTATGAACTACTAATAATAATATTAATACGCCAACAATGAATTATTACATTCATCTGTATGCGCAAAACAACCATCAAAATTACAATAATAAAATTAATTTATATGTTAGTTTTCAAAGTTAAAATTTATGTTGTCGTTAAAAAGAAAAAACTTAAAATATTAAAACGATAAAAATTACAAAAAATATAGTTTTTTTCAAAAATATTGTTCTGTAATATTACAGAAGACTATGTGAAAATAGTATTTTCAAAAAATGTAAAACTTTTTAAATTAATAATTGCAGACACTTAAATACTTTATATATATATAATTCTCTTAAAACTGTTTGGAATTATTTTAATTATATTAACTGAAAGACAAATAATACTGACATTAACCCTACTGTGCATAATAATATGCGGTCATTTAAAACAATTTTAATTGCACAAGAATGTGCAATGTAACTGTGCTTTAAAATAATATGCCATCTAGATAATAAATTTTTATTTTACATTATAGTATTCATACCCATTATTTTTAACAAATTCCAACTCTTCACCTGTAATTAAACAATTCTTTATTGACAAAAAAAAAAAAAAAAACCACTTTTCGTCATAATTAAAATATTGTAACTAATTAAGTGTGTTTTATTTTATACATTTACACAGGCTGGAACAGTTCAAGTCTCTCGCGATGAATTCGCTAAATACTGGGTGGAATTTTTCTCCTCCGAAGATCCAATGGCATTGGGCAACTTCATTTTTGGCAAAACATCATTCAACTAAATAACAAAAAATTCGAAACACACATCGTATTTTTTGTATTACTTTTTTCTTTATAAACTAATACTTAAAATTGTGGTAAAAAAAAATCACATACATCAAGGATATTCAAACGATAAATCTTCATTAGATATCATAATATAATATCATATAATATATCATATTCTATTTAAATAGGTAAGTAGACTACAAACGTAGTTATTAAATTTTATCTAGTATTTAAATATACTATCTTAGTCAATTCTTCGTACGTATTTTGTTTAACTATTGTGATAAGATAAAATACGAGTATGATGTTCAATATATTAATTATAATATAACTAATAATTTTCAATATCTCATATTACAAGTAATATTAAACAACAATTATTATTATTATTGATTTAGACTCCAGATTAAAAGAATATTTCCATTTTGTTCGTGACTTAATCACACAAAAATAAAATCATGTAATATTATGCGTATTCATACTTAATATTAATTATTAAAATAATATTAACTAGCATATCGTACTTCGAACACATTTTTTTTTAACTTTTAAGCTTATACACATTTATAAACATGTTTTTATAACACGCAATTGGGGATTAATTATTATGTCAATAGTCGAAATTCAAAAAAAAAAAATATATATATATATATATATATGAGTACCACAAATTTCAGAAAAGTTGATTAATTAAATTGGTAAAGAAACAATAGCAATTTTATTTTAAAATGATCTCGTTGCCAAATAACATTATACTATATTAATATAGTGTAAGCTCAGGGTAACGATTTAATAATATATAAATCAATTCAATATATTTGTATAAAATCACAAATCTCATAAATCACACGTTATTCAAATAACAATAATATTATAGTATCATATACATAATTATTATAACAAATATCATTATTAAACTAATGAATGGAAATACAAATAATATGAAATCGAAAACAATAGTAAAACTAATATTACTCTATTATATATTAATACTATGTATGGCCAACTATATAGTGGCACAGTAGAAAGTTAATAATGGTATTAAAATTTGTGAAACAGTAAAAAAATAGAACATGTTTGTGCATATTCATTATAATTATATATATATATTTTTTTGTAATATCCTTTGTATTTCTCAGAAATGTAATACGTTTTAAAACGTATTGGCCGTCATTTCTGTAGTTTTTGATTCAAAAAATATACATACATAAATGTAACATTTACATCTCGTAGTTTTACTTTTTTTATATTATAAATTTTCAGGTGTCTCATCGGGGTTAACAGTAGTATTTGATATTTCCTGCCGATCAATGGATCTAGCTACCTGTCTAGCATGTACCTCATCCAATCGGTCAGATATCATATCACTCCTAGCATTAGTCTCACTCACCTAAAAACAAATAATTATAAACAAAAATAATTAATTTTGATATCTTACCCTATAAAATGTATGTGTTCAAATTATAAACAAAGATGAACTACATTAACATACAATGCCTACACGATGAAAAAGTATTCTCATAGTTATTTTCTTATCCGGCGAAGTGAGAAATATCCATAGAACAAAATGTAATACAATTAAGGTGAAAAATTAAAGTATAGATTATAAATGTAATCTAATGTGGTTATAGGCATGATTATATTATTTACATATTTACATATTTATATTTACACATTATAAGAGTGAACTTTTCAACCTACATTTAATTTTTTTTTCACCTTAACAGTTTGTTTGAAAACAATTCATTGTCATACAATGTACGCCTTCATTTAAATTTAACGGACAAGGTTTACTAAAAATTTAAAATAATATTTTTTAAATAGAAATTAAAACAGTTTAAAACTTACTATAATCTAAAAATGGCTATGATAGTAAAATGGTAAGTATATAAAGCCTGTATTGAAATTTTAAATACATAAATAAGAAAATATATTTTGTGTCTTTGTATGTTTTGTGTTCATTATGTTTATTCTTAGTGAAATAAATTCAGATGGGTAATATATTTTTTCATTCTATAATACGCATTCTACAGGAAATAATCTAAAGTTAAAAGGTAATAATTCTAATTTTATATCTTGTCTAAAACTATATTAATTGTATTTTACTTACTTGTCTGAATAATCCTAAACATTGTTCTTCCAATCTTTTTAATCTAGCTGCTCTACGTTGAAGTCTTTCTTCCTCATCGGGCCGTAATACAGCTGTATCTTCTTGCAGTCTTTCTTCTTTTTCAGTTCTTACAACTATTTCATCAGTTTGTAATGTATTGTTTCCGTGTGATTGTAAAACTATTGGTGTTGAAGTACTAGTTCCAGGTATTTCAACTAAAACTTCTGAAGAATCTTCATCCTCCGATGTAGTCCGTCGTCCAGATTTTCCGTATTGTCTTTGTAATTCTTCTAGCCGCTCACTTATAGAGTCACTAGTTCGAGAAGTACGTACTATTTGGTTGAGCAACGATCTACTCTGTTTCTCTAATCTTTTAATCCCAGTTGCTTCAGTATCTGTCTGGGGTTCGTCTATTGTTTCTGTTTCTGACATATCCAGAGATAACGTTTTCAACCAACTTTCATCATCATCACTACAAGCTCCACTATCGGCGATGGCCACTCGGCTCTCGTCATCTTCGAACCCGCTCTCTACTGATTTACTACATTTTCTCCGAGCAAATTCTTCTCGTAACGACTGCCAATCTTCTTGAGATTGAGTATTTTTCAATCGGGCTTGATCCCATTTCTCTCGACAATACTCTAGCTCCTGTTTAAGTTCAGTTAATACAGTTCTCTTATGTTGCAATTCGTATCTTAAAATCTGCTCATGAGTATGAAGTTTTCTATGTTGAGCATTAAGCTTAGCTACAGCATTCCACGCCTTACACAGTTCGGCGGATACAGTTGAAAGCCTTTGTTCCTGATGACTAAGTCTTGATTCCAAATGGTTGTTGAGAGTCTTCAATCTACCGATATCTTTCACCAAAGAGTTTTTTTCAAGGATAAGATCTTTAAGCTTCAAAAATGTTCTGCTCACAGAAGCAACCCTTGATTCATTTGGATCGTCTGGCTTAGCCTCATTCGCTGTTTTATTGTCATAATGACCCAACAATTCAACGAGTATCCTCCAAACTTTTGGTAGATTTGAAGCAATTTTTTCTCGATTTGACGTACATTCTACTTCTTCAGAACGCTCCAATGTATCCCCAGCAATATCCATTAATACAGAGGCCGTTTCATTGATGTCCCCGTTAAATGTCAAGTCAGATATCAACTCTCTATTTTCCTCTAACATCCGAGCAAATCTATCAAAGTCCGGTCCCTCATCACCAGATAATAAGGTAGAGAATAGATTATTAACTAGAGCCATTTGTGATGCAAGACTCATTCTATCTGCTGATGTAGTCATATATTTTGCTTTCATTTGTTCATATTCGATTTGCTTACCTTGAACATCTGTTTCAAGTTTTGCAATAAAGTCATTCATACCTTGCTTACTATTAAGTTCTTCTGCCAATTTTGCTTCTAACAAAGAGTTTTTAGCTCTCTCTTTATTAATTTCCCTTTCATGTCCCATAGCTGCTGCTTCTGCTCTTTCTTCGTAAAGCCGACGTAAATTCCTAATATTGTCGATTTGCTTTTGGTACTCTACTCGCAAGTCAGCCAAACATTCGTCAGCGTGTGATTCCATTTCTTGCAATCGTTTTTTTAAGTCAGTCACCTATTATAGACGTAGTTATCAAATATTGTTCAACACATTATGGAGTTTCATAAATACAATGAATTAATCACCTGTGCTTCTCTGATTTTCAACATATCATTGCTGATATTTGCTACTTGTTTTAGAGCTTTGACTTGTTGTTCTAATCCTTCTTTTTCTTTTTTCACCATTTCCAATTCTTCTTTACACTCCCTCAATCGATTCATCTCAGCTTTAATCGACGAGAGAGCGTCATGCCGCCGTTCGCGTATACTTGCCAAATATCTGTCGAACTCATCTGGGTCTTTGGCATCGATAGCAGTATTTTCAAAGGACTCGTCAACTAAATCCTAATAATAATAATATTAATTTAAATTAATTTTATTTGTAAATAGTACATTAGTATAAATTATTACTGGTGCTGTTAAAGCTGGCAAATCTGCCGGACGACTCCATATTGCGCCCATCTGAAATAGTTCCACTACAATAATAAATAAATAATAACTTGTATAATGATCTTATGAAATATTGAGGTATAAATTTATCAGAATTTGATAGGTCACTAAAAAAGCATAATTCAAAATCTATTTTTATTTCTAACCTAAATTAAAGAAAGTGTTTATAATAGGTATCTATTTATTTCAATTAAGCGGTATACTTTCGATTAAATGTTATAGTTAATTATATATCTATTGTAAAATGTAATTAAAATTCTTACTGAATTATATAACACTAATTGACTCTCATTTAAAAATACACATATTTTAAATGTCTCAATATTAATATAGACTTAACCATTTTATTATATTTTGATTTTTTGTAAATAAAGGATTAACATAATTTATCAATAATATAAGAATATAAAAATTGAACTGTTAATATTTAATTATCTATTCTATTCCAAACTACCTTAAAGAATTCAATGAAATTCATTCATTCTATAACATCAAATAAATTGATTTATACTATATTATTAGTACGTCATAATTTTTTCTACTGCAGTTTATAAAACTCTGAAGCAATATTTTAAAACTACGTCATTTTTTGAAAACTATTGGTCTACCTATGCTGAAGTCGAAAAATATTAACGATCTAAACCACGGCTGTAGATAGTATCTACATACATAATGTTGGTATAACTAAATATTACTCATCGGAACATAAAATAATAATACTAATTACTAACTAGTTATTAAATTGGTCTACTAATCAATATAGCGATACCAAAACCGAACGCATTACTAGTAAAACATTGACGATGTGTATTTTTACGCGATATGGGTTTTAATTTTTTGAGACACGAAACGCGCTCACAACTTACATATCACGTACAATGTAAAAAAGTAGCAACTGTAATATATATTATTATTAAACCTAAGTTCATTAACACAATTATAGCTATAAATTTATCATATATTACGTGTTATTATACATAAGTAAATAAGAAATATGTCACTTTACCTAGTCGGACAACGGGATTTGTATACACTCGTGTTCAGGCGATGCTCTATGTCCGGTCGTAGTGTGATGTGTTGTGTGGCACGCATATGGTCTATAATTATAATAAGTATATCTGCTGCGGTAAGTACTCAATCCGTGTAGGACTGACGCGTGCGCTCGTCGCACGGGTAGTTGCTAATCATAGCCAGAAATCTATTTTTACGACTAAGACGCAATTCTCCGGCCAAATTAAATCGCATTTCGGTCGGTGTGTGCTTTTTCTTGAAACGCACGCGAGAGTCCGTCCGACGCGATGACTGCTAGCCGGCCGGTAAGCCAGTCAGCTAGACGCGCATAAAGAAAATATCATATAAAGAAAAAAAAGAAAACAATTTACATAAACATATTAAAACAGCTGCCTTCGCGGCAAACCAAATTGGACAAACAGAAACTATACAGATGGCCGATAATTGTTGGCCAAAAGTTGTAAGTCGATTCTTTTCCAAAATCGTTTTAAAAATTAGGTCAAATTGATCATTCTTCCAAAATGTATACATACTAAAAGCCCAAATCCTTTATTTAAGTATTTATTTAGTGATTTTTGAGCTACTTAAAGTGCACACAGTCCTAAAACAATAGAAGTTTTGATAGAACTTGGAACAATTTTTTAACACGATATGAACATGATAATATACTTTATGAAATTAAAAAATGTATAAGTGTTATTCTTTGGTAAAATTAGGTATTTAAGATTATGACTTAAGGATAATCATGAATATGCAAGTAAATACATCTCATAACTAAAAAAATCTTGTTAAGCCCGAATGGCGCGACTTACGAGACAAAAAGAAAGAAAAAGTATAGTAGATGTTAAGCGTACCTCGTAAATGAGTTAGTCATACTGTAACTAATGATCAATTTTAGTTCAATGATAAATCATTATATTTATATACAAAAAGTGATTTTGAAAAAAGGCAATGTGTAATACTCTATATTTTTAAAAAACATCTCATAATATATTATTTGGTATAATATTACATTATTTTTAATAACTTAACTACCTATAATTAGTCTTTATCGATGTAAAGGAGAATGATGTGAATAAGTTTGTGGAATAAATAGCAAAAGATTTGCCAACATATTTTTAAAATTTAATTATATATAGAAATTATTATATGCATACCTAATAGTGAAAAGCTTCAAGTCTCATTGATTAAATTTTTTTGAAAATAACAAAATAATTAATATTTCCAAAGAAAAAACCACATTTTTGTTTGAATTTCTAGTTTATCAAAATTTTAACTTAAAATATTTATTTAAAAAAATATATATATATGCCTAATATCCTTGATAATTTTATACTGTTAGTTGTTAGAGCAACTTAGGTTAGGTTAACTTAGGCTTGTATCCATTAATTTTCAAGCTTTTTATCTACGATTAGTAACATGAAAATTCAAATAAAAAATATACCTACTTGATGTAAATATTAAGTCTATAATTTCTACGGTTATTTCTTTATGTATTTTAAAACACAAAAAAACAAAATCGATTTTTTTCAAAAACCATATTGCACTTTTGTCCTTCGTTTTATTTTTTGTTAGTCAAATATATTATTGATAATTCATAAGTACATATTGAACATAATTACGCAATTTTCAGAGTTTTAAATGTACTACTTCTATAAGCCTGAACTTGAGATGGAGTAGCGAGTTAACAATTTAGTTTTTTATTCAAGATGATACTTATGTTAGAAAAAAAGCACATTAAAGTTGGTTAATAGTACAATAGACACCAGTCGGTAGAGTGCCCAAAAGCGTGTAATTATATTTGTTGAACATTCTTATGCTATAAACGTAATGTACGTATTATATTATACACGAATTATTTGTGTCCCCGAGTATACTTCTTTTTCACTATTAATGAATATAAATGAACTAAGTTGTATGCCAATCTTAACTATTAATTGATTTCTTAATAGGTATAGCAAAATATAGTTAAAACCAATACATTCATCGCTCCTATCTAAAATCTAAAAGACGTTTCAAGAAGCAGTTACAAATCGTATAACAAAGTAAGTGATTAAAATTAACAAAATTATGATAAAAACAAATAATTACTCAGCTTACATTTTTGATTTAATGACAATCAATTAACTCACTACAGAATGGGTTAACAAACGTGTAGGTAATAGATATATTTGGCTGATTTACTAGCGTATACTATTTGTTGAGATTTAAATAATTTACGAGGAAATTCCAATTTATTAAGTAAATATATGCATTTAGAATATTTAGACATCTACCATATTTAGTAGTATTACGCAATAAAATGACAGTGCGCTGCAACCACATAAAGATAATATAATGTGTTTCGATAGGACTAAAAAAATGGTTCGTTTTCCGAGGATTTAAACTTTATACCAACTACCGGATACGTTTTGGCGATCGATTTCACTATATAATATATTATGTCGGGTTATTATATTGGCACGCAGCCCATCCGTTGTTCTCTTCCTGGAAAACGCAATTATTATTATTATTAATTGTGTACTCGAAACGACGGCTATATTCTTTATTACCATGTGACTACAAACTAACTACCAATACGTATAATATTAGGTAATATTATTGCGCTCGATAATTCCAGAGCATAAATGGTATAATTATTATTTATTTTTTTTATTCAATATTTTCACCGGTATTTCGAAAATACAAGATCTATCAATACTATTTATACACCACCTCTACTATTCAAAATTAAAAGAAAATCACTATAAAAATTCAGATCCGCATAGATATACTTTTTTTGTTTAATTCAAATAAAAATAACTCATAAAGAATTTTGTATGAAATTAAAGTCTTTGGTGTTTAACATTTTTAACAGTTTTTAACTAAAAATAATTAACAGATTGTCATGTTTTAACAAATTTCGTAAAAATTTGTTCTTTGACTCTTATGAAAAAAAAAAATGGAAATTCTAAAACTATTCATGTAAACACAATATTATTGTGCAACAAATTTAACCACACTGAAAAATCACAATAAATACGTTCAAATACCTACTTAAAAATGTCACACGGGGCAATAACCATAATATAAAGTCAATGAAGTTCACATCATACACAAACATGCTATTTATATAAACCACTGTTCCATTACTTCCATTCTTTAACTTTTTGTTTACGCTCGTACTTATTTTTTTTTTTTTTTAAAGAGTATATTTTTGTAAATTGGAAACCATAACATATAGTGTATTACTGTATTGTATTATTATACATTTATACTATCTATCTATGATGATGGTATAGTATCACAGTTTAGTCTGCATTGCGTTTCTATGCCGCCTTGGCAACCGGCCATGTTATTATTTTACATTTATATGCATAACATTGTAAATGCGTTTTTTTTTTTTGTTTAAATGTAGAAAATTAATTCTAAAAAATAATAATAGATTTGTCCTCGAGACTTGACTTTTAGAATGCGCAGAAACCTTGATCTTGAACAAAACTCGTATACTGTACATTTTTGTACATTTTTTTAAATTTACTGTTGTACAGTTGAATAAAGGTTTTATTATTCAGTATTTGATAAATATCTTACAATATTTCAAATAAAGCATACTAGCTTTATCAAAGATCATGTTAAATCATAAGATATAAAACGATCGTATTACCCTTCATTACCATAAAAACCCCACCGACCCGACAGAACTATTTCTTTCCTTATGTCTTCTACAGTTATATCTATATCAGGGGCGGACCCAGGGGGGGTTTGGGAGGTCAGCTGACCCACCGTTTTTTTTTCTCAGTAAAATGTGGCCTCTCAAAATGACAAACTACATAAATATGTACAATACTACGATAATCAAAAATAGAAATAATATAAACTAATAATATGGTGTTATAAGTAATTTATAAAATGTACACAGACTCAAGAACATTTCTATGAAAATATAATTGTAAATGTATAAATATAAATATAATATATTATGAATATTATGATATATGATGTATAGAAATTAGAAAGATATGAAAAACCCATTCAATTTGAATTAATTAATAATATCAAAGTTTATAAGTCAGTTTTAAATTGTATTAAAAAATTAGTTATGACTTATGCTTTATCTCTTTTAGTTATAGTATTTACTATATTAATATATGTAATATAAATAAGGTAAATCGCGAGCGTAGCGAGCGATTTTGTAATGTACAGTTAATTGAACCTTCTACACAGTGGCCTCTCATAAGTGAGGCAGACCCACAGTACTAAAATCCTGGGTTCGCCACTGATCTATATGATTTCGTATGTTAGACTCCCTAACTCGGTAAACTCCAAATAAATAAAGGTATATTATTGTAGTAAATACATATATCACACCTACTTGTACTCTTTTTAGTCCATTTGTATGAGCCATTTTCAAAACTGGCTTGCACAATAATATAGATACAAATAATGTGAAATTCTTTTTTATATTTTTAAATAATTTCTAAATAACACCATACTTACCACGTTTCGTTAAAAATATTGTAAGGAATAATTACACCTATAACTATTTTTATTTTTTGTTTTTTATTTTGAACTACGCAAATGTACGCGTATATAAGTTATAAGCGTATTACAATTTATTAAGTTTGTATCGTTATATTTATATTAAAACAATAGTAAAAATAATAGGTTATATTTAAGATCTTAATGAGTCGTATTTGAATATCTTCACTGCGCCAAATAGATTATCTATTTTTAACTAAATCTGAGATAACTACAACAAATGATTAATAACATAATATAAACATATTAATGCGTGAATTATTTATGTATTTTCGAGTAGAAATTTTCATCCAAAAGATAATTTTTATATTTCAATAGCGTTTTGATCTTAAAATTATAACTTCTAAAATAAGTAATCATATAATTAATTATATTATCGGTCTTACATGTTACATATCTACAATTTTAAATTAAACATTATGTCCGTGATATTTCATCTAATTTGTTTTTCACATTTTCGCACACAATGGTATGTTACTTAAACTTGCTAGGTACAAAAATGCCATTAACAATTCAAAAGCTGTCACGCAAACCCGACGAATATTCACCGAATGTTAACACTATATTATATAGTTGACGCTCCTATGCATAAACGTCAACTACAGTGGTTCATTTCGTATACAGACCATTCACTACGACTTGAGCACGCAACAAACATATATATATAGATAGATATGCATAATATGCGGGTACATAATAATATATTATATGCATGTACCATTTTGATTGGCCGTTTAACCAAGTTGAATAATATCACCATGTATATTAAGCAGTGACGATTCAGACAGTGTTTTATATGCACAAGATACCAAATGCATTCAAATTTGTTTGTATGTATATACACGCGTAAACGTGTTACACGATATACCTTAGTACCTTACTATTACTATATTATGCAATAACTTAATTTGTTGGCATGTAGATATGTCGATTGACGTTTATTTTTGGTTACTCAAGTGTCACTGTAAAATTGTTTTATAACACGCATACTATTCAAATGACTATATCATATAGTATACGTAGATAAAATTTACATCATGATGACTTGTCTAAGCTCTGACCTCTTAAAAAACGATGAGTTTAATATTCGGCATACCTTCCTATATTCTGTAAGTGATCGATACGATTTTAGAAAAGCATTGTGCTTCATGAAACTACAAACACATAAACTGGGATTTAAGATCAAAAGCCGCTCGATAAATCAATACCGATAAACACATTTAACTGTATAAGAACGATAAGCATAAGTGTAAAATTAAAGTATAAAACATATTATTAGAACTGTAGGTAGGTACCTAACTTTCTTTTTTTTAAATGATAATACTTTTCGAAAATATAATGAGTGGTTTGTGCTTATTGTTAAAATAACTTATTTATAGTTTTTAATTTATAAATATGTACTGTAAATCACTGACATAAACAGAAACTACAAGAAATCGAATTTTTGTTGATAATATAAACAATAGTTTTGAAAGCTCATTAAGTTTTTCACTTACAAGAAACAATAGAACAAGTAAATGAATAAATAACTATAGATAATCTTTTATTGTTATACAACTTATACATATCATCCTACCTATCCTAAATTGCTTATATACTAATTTATATTCTTACTTATTATTTTAATCATGTCTATACACAGATGTCTATATTATACTAGATATAAAGTACTTGCGGTGTTGCACATAAGAAATAGTGAAGCCAGATTTCAGGCGCTTTTCACATGTGCCGCCATATTCATGATTGGCAAAATATTTTGAATAAACATTATGGTTATATGATTTTATACGTGTGTGGAGTTAATTTACTATTTTATTATTATTTTAATTTTATTCAGCTAGTTTCCGATAAAACTTTAAAAAAATATTGTTTTATACATACATCGATATGTTTAACTATTATAATATATATAATGAATTATTACATTTTAAGTTTTAACCAATAAGTTTTTCTCTTAGCACTGAACTGGATTTTACAAAAACTTCAACCACTTCGTTATTATCTATGTGCACATCTGACTCACATGATATAATTAATAATGACTCAAAACGATCTTGTTCATATAGCTCTCCTTAAACGATTTTTGATGATTTTTAATTTTGAAAAAGTTCTTTCGGTGGTTACACTATATAGACTGGTAATGTAAAAATAATATGAAGGAAGGGCCATAAATAATTTAGGGAATACACTATGAAGTCTAGTTGAATAGCATATTTTAAGTATTTTTTAAAAGTTTCCTTTGTTTTGAACATCTCTCTGTGTTTGATCATTACTTAATTCTTCATCTGATGTTAATATCTCGACATTGCTTTCAATTATGTCAGAAGTGTTATTATTGGAAGTAAACGGATAAATATTTTTTTGGAAATTTAGTTATTTTTTCAAGGTCGGAATACAAATTTGCAAACTGAGTATACTCAACATACAACTCATTCTGCTCTATAAACTGACTAACCTAACCTGCACTAGTCGCGATAAATTTTCGGGGATAAATTTGGGTCGCGGTTCTAAAAAGATTAAGAATCACAGATATAGTGATACGTCGTATATCAATATCATATCCTAGCTTTATAAAACGTTAAGTATAGTTCCGGCCTTTTCCTACCTCTTTCCGATTCATTCCGTAGCGGTCACCGTCGCGTTCAAAAAATACGACGGCCATTTTGACGTTTTTCTTCGGTTTTTCACTCTCCGTACATCCGTTTCATATTTTTCGCGTCCGTACTATCCGTAATCGCTTATAGCGAGTCTTTTGCGAGCTCTGCGTGTGTGGTTCATATTCCTTTTCATTCGGCCCGTTCAGAAAACACAGCTGCCAATCCACATACGCGTAGTGTGTTCTAAAGTTTACTCGCCGTTTGATGTACTTGGACTTATGTGGTATGTATTTCGTTATTTTCTATCAGTCATGTTCATATCGTTTGTTATATTATAATATATCTAACATTTCGAACGTGTTGTAGGTGTTCGGAAACTGATGACGTCCGGTTCGACGCGCAGTATTTCTTTCGTGCTTAACCGCATATTAGTGTTTGTCCATGACATTTCTATCGCACAATATTATCTGCGTGTGCTCAAGAATGTATCGTACAAAAATAAATTTATATGTATAAAAAATATATGCAGATGATATTTTACATTTAATATTTATTACCAACTTTTATTTGTAAATTACCCAGCCAGCTATCGATATAAACACCAGGTGATTACTGATAGCAAAACACTTAATTGCCATTTTCAGAATGTATATATTTATTTTACATACAACTTACAAGAAAGCATCTTGTAAGTGACACGAATATCCATTCGCCCATATAATAATTATTTTTCCCCGAACGATTTTTTATCTTTGTTGTAATTCAAAAACAAATAATTGTAGATAGGTACTTGAAATGTTCACAAAATGTTTATATTATCATTTTAAATTCATGATTTCTAGTTTTCAAAATATTTTGACTTTTTTCGAACTATTTATTAACATGTGATAAATAAATACCTATAAAAAAATATTCACTGGGTCATAAAAATTCATTAAAATTTAATTCAATATCCCAAATAAGTTTTTCTTAGATAATTAAAAAAGAATATTAAAAACATAGATATGGACGCAATTAAAAATTGCAAAAACTTTTTAACTATTTTGTTGTTAAATTATTAGAAGTTCATTAAAAATTTTTTTTATATTACCGAGTATTAAAAATTTAATATTGGAACCAACAAATTTAAAAAATTGAATGAGTGAAATATTTTTACAGACGTTTTAAGTTCAAATTTGTATATAATTTTTTATTTAAAAAATAAACATTGATTTTTTAATTAAGTAAGTTGATATATTAATAAAATATAATAACATATTATTAGAATAATAAAATACATATAATATAATAAGAGCAATATTTTCAGTAAAAATTATATCAACTTACAGTAATACTAAAAGTAAAATAAATAACTTTAATAGCAATGTATAGTAAAAATTGTATCATGAAATATACTTAGTGATAATATAAGCTAATATTTTGTCAGACTGTGTCCACTTAAAACTATTGATTGCATATAACGATTATCATATATCATTGACTTCAAATTTAACATATTCATAAAGCCATAACAATGATTCAATAAACACCTAATGTACAGCAGGACGGTATTCACTTGCCTACTATTTTTTTTGTTATCAAACTTGTTTATACATTTAGACATGACAATGAAATTGATTGCTAGGAACATTTTACAAAGTTAAAAATTGTTAGTGTTATAATAATTAATAAAGTATGAACATACATTTTAGTAATAAAATTATGATAATATGAATTTTAATGAGTGACACGAAAGAATATTTACTAAGTACTATATGTCTACCTTTAAGGCCATTTTTTTGTTCATTTGAGTACTATTTGTTAATTCAGATTAGTGTATTTTAGTTTAACCGATATCTAAACACCCGTTAACCAAAATCAAAATGCATCAAAACTATTTAATAATAATATAAAAATATATGTATATATTAATTAGGTATTTTAAATTAATATACAAGATTAATAAAATATATTATAATATACAATATGAATGTGTATATGATACAATTTTGATCCAAACATAAATTTAATTTCCTTCAATGGGGTTTTTATTTTTTCTTAATAAATGGTAACTTGGCAATAATTTAATTAGAAATTCGCGATGACCTCCAGGAACCTAAAAATATATAACAAATTATTATTTATCAAAAGTAAAATATTAAATTGAAAACAAATTAAATTTGTTTTTACTTACTGATGGTTTACAAAAAGCTTTTTGTCTAGTGCAATTTTTACCATATATACAAGTACCATCTTCAATAGGCGCGGTAGATGTCAAGTGACAACCTGCTCCAATAATACAATCATTGCCTATTGTTAAATTTCGACCGACATAACCTTAACATTTATAAAATCATAAATTCTTAAATGAAACAAAATAAGATTTAATATACATTCTATTTACATTAAGAAGGAATCTAAGAGGTCAACTTGAGCATAAGAATATAGTTTTACTACACAAAGAGATATTGATGATTGATTCGGTGAGGATGACAGATGGGTGTTATCTCATCACCTCTGACAAAAATTGGCTACCACACCACCAGAGAAATGCCTTATTAATGTAAATAGACTATGTTAAGTTATTTTCATACTTTTTGATTCAAATATATTATTGTCTCCAATACACTTGACACCATCAATGGTTGAATATACTTCAAATACATTATTAGAACCAATTTTTAGTGTCACTGGCTCAGACTGTTCTTCTCCAGGTAAAAATCTATTTAAAAATACATTTTATTAAATTAATATATCAATATTACATAAGAAATTATAAAATTAAAAATTATAATTGTATATTATCATACATTCAATTATTTCATCTTCATAAAATATAAAAGGTTCAAATAATTAAGTATTAATATTTCTTTTTAAAAGTTTTATTATTATTATTAAATGATTTCTATTCTATTTATCTATTTATTTAAAGCTGACTTTTATTATTCTGTGAGAGGTTTCGCTGCCTTCACGCCATTTTCTAATCATGAATTATATCTTCAATTGTTCTCTCCTACACTTTCCAACTCCTTCACAGCCACATCTAATCATTTAATTATAATTTCTATACAATTCAATTGTTCTAAACCTATTTCTATTTATTTTAATTACTTAAAATAATAAAAGAAACCATTAAAGAATAGTTGAATTATTATTAATACAGTAAAGTACAATTAAATTAGTAAGAATAATTATCTAATCTAGAACAGTATTTTATATTATTGACATAATTAAGATATGCTGCCTATAATAACACTATATAAAAAATGGTAAAACAAAAATTAAGATTTATCAATTTTAGACACAAAAAGTTTTGTTATAAGTGGAAGATTCTATAAACAAAAAACTACTTATACTTGATAGCTTTATATTTTAGTCTTAGGTATTCTATTGTGAATTTTGGAGTTCAACTTTTTTGATTTAAAGTTAAGATTAATGAATATGAATATGAATAATATGATACATGTCATATATTGATTATTTCAAATTACAAAATTACAGTTATATTAAAGTGGATACAAATATCAGTTTGAATGTAAATTAGATTCATATTCAATAATAATACTCACTTGTGAATAATATTGACATATTCTTCAATAATATTATTTTCTCCTATTTCAATAGGCCCAGCTTCGGCAATTAAAGTTACACCAGGATGAATTATTGTAGACGCTCCAAAACTTACTTGACCCTTTACTTTAATTTCTTTACAAACCATAGCTCCCTGGCCAATTTTAATCCTATAAAGTCAAATGATAATTTTGTGTACAGTTCACATAGGAAAGAAATTATTATTTCCTAAAAAAAATAATAATTTTAATTCCATTTATTTCCATATTTATTTACTTAGATGACATTTTGAAACAAAATCAATGTATCAAAACTGTTATTTGTAAATTGTTGTAACAATCGAACATCCAATATTTTCTGAAGTTAAATGAATAAGTTTAAAATTCAAATTAAAAAAAAAAACAGTAGTATTACAAAAATAATGACTTCTTTTACGAGTAGAATCTCAAGAAAAACAAATCAATTACTTTTTTATGATAACAAAACAAAATAATTATTTATCAAGAATTGATAAGTGATAAAATTAAAATGATAAATTCACAGTATTCACACGTTTTTTCATAATTTTTTGTATTTAATTATTATTAACGAAAATATTATATACATTATTCATCAAATTAAGTAATGTGATGTTTATCATTAAAAGTAATATGAATATTTCATTATTTTGTAGCAAACATTTGAAAAAATACAAGAGAATTGGATATTACTATTATTCTATAGACTTTAAACATGGTATATTAATTTTACTTTTCAAAATTTTTATATTTTTGTTTAAAGTTTAAAAGTTAAATACTTTCAGGAGAAAATCAAATATTACCCATGAAATATGAACCTGAAATAGTTGAAAAGTCCAAAAATTTTGTGTCACCCAATGCTAATAGTTTAAACCATAATACTGATAATCCAAAAACATTTTCCATCATTTTACCACCACCAAATATCACTGGATCTTTGCACTTGGGCCATGCACTTACTGCCACTATACAGGATATTATTGTTCGATGGTTTGTTATTTTAATTTAATTTAATTTTAAAATAATTTTTTTGTCAAACATTTTTTTTTTTTTGTTCTAGGTACAGAATGAATGGTGTTGATGTAGTATGGGTACCAGGTACAGACCATGCTGGTATTGCCACCCAAGTAGTTGTAGAAAAAAAATTATTTGCTGAAAAAAATATTAACAGACACGATATTGGTAGGAAAGCTTTTAATCAAGAAGTGATAAAATGGAAAGAAAGCAAAATATCAATTATTAGAAATCAACTAAAAAATCTTGGTGTAACATTAGATTGGAACAGAGAGATTTTCACAATGGATGAAGTAATTAATTTTTATGGGTATTTGATTTGTTTATCCATTTTCTTATTTAACAATATAACATTACTATACATAAGTATAATTTACTTTGAAACTATTTAAACCTAAAAGTATATTTTTAGAAGCAAAGCAGAGCTGTCAATGAAGCTATTATACGATTATTTGATAATAAGCTCCTGTACCAAAAATATTCATTAGTTAATTGGTGTTGTTCTTTGCAATCTACAGTTTCTGATATTGAAATAGATCATAAAGAAATTTTTGGAAAAACTTATATTAGCTTACCAGGAAGTAATAGACCAGCAGAATTTGGAATTCTCACTGACATAGCTTACAAATTTCATAATTCTAGTTTGTATTATATCTACATTGTAATTTTTAGTTTAAAAATACATCTTTTACTGGTTTTTAGATCAAGAAATTGTTGTATCAACGACTAGACCAGAGACTGTACTTGGAGATGTAGCAGTTGCAGTAAATCCTGATGATGTTAGGTATAAAGGACTTAATGATGTAAAATTATGGCATCCATTTAGAAAATGTACTATACCTATAATTTTTGATCGTTCTGTTGACAAAAATTTTGGAACAGGTATTTTTATCTGGAAAGATTTAAATATTTAATACTTAGATTTTATAAATAGTTCATTTTTTGTTAAAGGAGCAGTGAAGTTGACTCCTGCTCATGATATTTTTGATTATGAGTTAGCTACCAAGCATAATCTTCCTATTATCAATGTTATTGATGAATCTGGAAATATTAACTGCAAATATGATGAATTTAATGTAAATTATGATAAATAATAAATCTAATATATTTTTATAGAATTATAGAAATGTATTTGTATTTTTTTTAAATATTTAATTTTAGGGTCTACCAAGATATGAAGCTAGAACCGCTATAACTCAAAAATTAAAACAAATGAATTTATTAAGAGACTCAAAAGAACATAAGATGTCAATACCTATATGTAGTCGCACTGGTGATATAATAGAACATCTACCAAAACTTCAATGGTATTAAAATTATTTCTTAAATATTTAGTTTATTTTTATTCCTAATTTCTATTAATATCTAAAACTATTTTTCTTTTTAACTTTTTAAGGTTTATTAATTGCAAAGAAATGGCTCAAAAAGCATCAGAATCATTTAGAAATGGTAAATTAACTATTGAACCTAATCATTATCATAATCAATGGCTTTTATGGCTTGATAATTCCAAGTATATAATTTAAATGAAATATGAATATGTTTTTATTAAGATTAACAATTATAAATACACTTTTAGAGATTGGTGTGTATCTAGACAACTCTGGTGGGGACATAGATTGCCATTATTTGAAACTAAATATGGCTGGATTTCTGCACATAATACAGATGAAGCTATTAAAAAAATTGGAGCTAAAATTCAATTATCAGAAAAAGAAATGGCCACTTTGGATATTAGACAAGAAGAAGATGTATTAGATACTTGGTTTTCTTCAGCGTTATTACCATTCTCTTCATTTGGTTGGCCTGACAAGGTTAATAATGTTAATATTAAACATAATTATTGAATGTTAAGTAAAAATTACAATGTTAAATCATTTTAGACTGAAGATTTAAAAAAATATTATCCTTTGAGTGTTATGGAAACTGGTCATGATATTTTAACATTTTGGGTTGCCAGAATGGTGATGCTAGGAACGTTTTTAACAGGATCACTTCCTTTTCAAGTAATATTTATTAAAATATTTAATTTACATTTAAACTTTATTGTATGTAACATTTTTATATGTTTAGAATGTGATTTTACATGGTATGATATGTGATAGTCACGGTAGAAAAATGTCCAAAAGTTTAGGAAATGTTGTAGATCCTGAAGATATTATTAATGGAATTTCATTAGAGGTAATCACCAATATTATTATTTTATTCTTAAATTGTTTCATTGTTATATATTAGGATTTACAAAACAAAGTTAAAGCCAATGCTAAATCTGGTACAATATCATATGATGAATTAGAAAAAGCCTTGGTGAGACAAAAAAAACTATTTCCAGATGGTATTAAACAGTGTGGTACTGATGCCTTAAGACTAACTCTTGTTTCTCAAAATATCAAAAGTGAGTTAAAATTATTTTGAGTCATAAAATATGAGACTTATTATTTTTGTAAATCATTGCAGATCAAGTAATTCACTTTGATGTGAACGAATGTTATCAGAATCGTATGTTTTGTAATAAAGTATGGCAAGCTACAAGATTTGTACTTATGTGGGCGAATGAGAAAAATGTTCATGACTATATGTCACTGGCCCCCATTAACACGATGCAATTTTGGATACTGAGTCGCTTGGGAGATTGTGTTCATACAATTAATATCTCATTCCAAAATTATGATATTTACATTGCTACAACTAAATTGAGAAAATTTTTTTACAATGAGTTCTGTGATGTTTTTTTGGTACATATCATTTTAGCATATTTTATCCAATTATAAAATGGTTGATAAATTAATTTGTTAAATTATATTTTTTTTAGGAAACATGTAAGCCTGTGTTTGAACATGGTACTGATGTAGAAATTCAAACAACTTGCAAAGTGCTATTATTTGTTCTGGATACATCTCTTAGACTCATGAGTCCACTTATGCCTTTTTTATCAGGAACTCTTTATAGTGCCTTACCTGGAAAAAATAAAACTCAAATTGCATATACTAAATTTCCTGAGGCAGTCGAAGTATATTTATTTTATAATATTGTATGTTATGTAACACATCAGTATTTAATTAGTATATTTATTTTTTTAGTATATGCAATGGCGTAATGAACACTTAGAAGCTGATATGATAACAGTGAGAGATATAATTACAGCAATACGAAGAATAAGATCAATTAATAATTTTAACAAAAGCCAATCTGAAAGTAAGATAAATTTGTATTCAATTTTTAATCTCAAATTTAATAGTAAATTTTATTTTTAGTTATCTTATATTCAAAATACCATAAATTATTACTCAAGTATGAAGATATTATTCAACATTTATCAGGATCTACAACATTATGTTTTTTAGAAGAAAACTCTAGTTCAAAGTTGCATTCTATTTCTGATACAGTTGGTGATCATACTGAAATTCATCTTCTTTTAAAAGTATTATAACAGCTCTTAAAATATTTTATTTATCTTAAATTTACTATAAATGCATAAAAGCATACAAATATGTAAAAAATAATTATATGAAGATCATTACTTGCCTGTAAAAATTGTTAAAATTTTGAAAAGAAAATGTATTTTTCAGGGTGGAAGTTTAGAATACAAGAAATATTATAGTATTTTAAATTCAAGACGTCAACGTTTACAAAAACAAGTTATGAAAATTGAAAAATCACTTTCATCAAATAAAAATTTTAAAAATAATATTGACAATGTGGATACAACACGAAAAGATAAGGTATTTAATTATATCCAAGATTTGATATGTATCTATTAAACATATTATATCTAATACATTATTAATTTTTAGATGCATTCATTATTGGAAGAAATAAATAGAATCAGTATGTATATGAAAACTATTAAGGACAAAGAATTAGAACCAAATAGACACATTTAACAATCAATAAAATGAAGAATTTCGACAAAATACTTTATGGTCCATACAAAAAGATAAAACTGAGTAGATTTTGTTTCAAATTATGCTAAGACCTTGGTAGGCTGGAAAATTGTTATTTCCAGGTATAATAAAGTTACCTGAATAATCAAAAAGTCTTATACAACATTTATTTTTTGCCACAATCTGTACAGATTGATAATTACTTAACTTACACTTTATTTTTGACTTAGTAATAAGTTCTAAGTTAATTATCTATTGTTAATTTTCAATCATATTGTATTTGTAGTCATTTTTGTATATAGAGTTTAAAAAGAAATCAAAATATAATCACTTGACTCAACCATAAAACAATGAACTATTACTATTTAAAGTATTTAAACATTGTGGAAAGAATTACTTAATAAGTCATCTATAAGATAATTTACATAAGAATAACCTATTAAAGATAGTGTGAATTTATGTCTATAAATGTTTCATAGATTATCGCTACAAAATACATTAATCAATATAGATATAATAATATAAATCTACAAATTTGTTTGTGCTTATTAGTAATAATTTTAACTGGATTTTTTTTTTTTGCAAATCGTATTAAATAATTTGGGACCGGTCCAATGTGTGATCTACCGATAAACTCCTATCTACGATAAAGCGTTATAGGTAGAACGTGTGATCTACTGAAAATATATCTATATTTTACACTATAGTGCTATACCTATATAATTATCGATATGATATGGATTTTACGATTGTATTGTATTTTTAAAATACATCATTTAAACATTCAGTATTCAGTTACCATTTAGCGTTCATTCAAGTCATTTCGTATGTTGATCAGTTTTTTCAATTTTTTTTTTATAACTAATTTTGTAAGTTGTAATAATTTAAATTTTAAAATGAATTCTACTACAACAATGGGATATGTATATAGAAATATAATTATTGATGAATTGAAATTGAGCTTATACTCAAACAATAGAGTCGTTATGGAAGTTAGTCAAAGTCTTAAGTATAATATTAAAATTAATGGTGCATCTCCACTATTAGACCGCCAACTTAAAGAAGAATGGTGGCGGTCATGCCATCCAGTACAAACTCAAATATTTGATGATTTTTTTATCAGATTTAAAAAATACTTTTGCAGTATGAATATAAATTATAATATATAGTTAATAGTTAATCACACATTGGACCAGCCATTTATCGGTAGATCACACATAGGAGCGGTTCCAATAATTTGTGATAATTTATACGTATCAAATATGTTTGTATGTCTAACAACACTATAAAAACAAAAGGTTTATTATAATTGTTGATTGTTCACAGTATATTTGTTTTTGGTGCACACATAATATCAGTGGTTTTTAACCTTTCAACAATGTAGTACACTTCTACAAAATTTTTGCGGCACACCAAAACCAATTCATATAATACGTGAAGCATATATTTTTATACATAAACAAAATTAACTTCATCAATAGATTTATCGCGGCAAACCAGTGTGCCGGGTTTGCCGCGACACACCGGTTGAAAAATGAAAATCACTGTATTATATATTAGTGATCTGAGAGTTTATGAAGTCTTATTTTATAATATAAGTATATATATATGTTCATGGTATAGTGTACACACGTGACTTGCAGAAATGCTGACTCACAGTTAGGTTATTACTATTATCAGTTATCAGTTTATCATTAAAGTATATTAATAATATGAATGATCGGTCTGTGACCGAGGAACACGACACATGTTCTCAGTTCTGTCTTCAACAGTTCAGCAGGTTCAGCTTATTTATTCGAATCGTTTTGTTGTTAAACATTTTAAATGTTTTTCAGCCTAAAGTTTTTCATTGTTATTTAAGTTATATTTTGTTTATGTATTTAGTTCTCGAGTCTCAACACAGTGCTCAGTGTACCTGAAATATCTATTTTCTTGCGCAATGTTGTTAATAGTGATTTGAACGTTCCTCATTTTCTGTAGTTATTTATTTAATTTTAATAGTTTACTTTCCATTTAACGAATTGTTTTGAACGTTTTGAAAATATCACGTTTTAACTGTTAAGATTTTAATTATAAAAGAACCATGGATATCCCCAACGAATTGCCTATTATTTATACAACACCAGTTTTGATTCCTGGTTTTATTTTGAAAATTCGATTACAAGTTGAAAAATAGTAAGAATATATAATATCATACATTAATAAACAATCAATACCTGATTGTATTTTACTGCTTTTAAAATATTTTTTAATTATCTATATATTTATAAATGACTATTTTAATAGTTATTTTACATGATTTTTGCTTCAATCTATTTTTTTATGACACTTGATTATTATGTGTTATGAAATATATTCTATTAGAACTGGCTAGGTGTGCCAGTGTACTGTAGTAGCATAGGCGAACTCAATAAATGTGGCACTTGAGCCGAGGGCTACCAAACATTTGACGATACATAATACTAATGCATTTATTTTAAATACCTATCAAATAATTTTAAACCACGACTAGGTATTAAGTTAGGATAAATATTAATTCGATAAGTTTATGATTAAACTATACAACAACAACTTATAATATGTATTATGTATATAGGTACCGTATGTATTATAAATTAATCTGTGATAAATATATGAAATTATTAAAAAAAATATTTCTAAAATGCACTATATTATTGCCTATTATTTTAATCAAAGTATACCTTTTTTTTTTTTTTTTGGTTATCTGCAATAATAATTACATTTCTTGACGTTTGCAGTCATTTTACAGAAATTATATCAGCTGAGGACATAAGTATAGTGTTTTTGAGGACACTACACCTTCACGTGTCATCTTCATTTAACAATTGCACAACTTAGCAAATTGTATGTTCTGAATAATCCGTTTAACTCTTTTTTTCCTAATATTACAGTAAACTGACATATTATTTAATTAAATGTAAGAATATTATCTAGTGAATTATAGTATTTTTGTAATATTTTTATTCAAAATTGAGTTATAAATATTTTAACATTCTTAATTGTTAATGCATTTCTAAATGTTCATACTTTTGTTTAAAATGCCTTTAAGATTTACATAATTGCATTTATTAAAAATAACATTTCAATTATAATGTATGTACTCCAGTTTGTTTACTGTTTTCAGAATGTACCTTTCTGTTGCCTTAAACATTGTTTTGTTGTTTTGGTGAAAGGTCTTTTTGAGCTTTTAAAAGGATTAAGAACTATTTATGTTTTATTTTCAGTAATAGATTGCGTGCCTTAACTATATTAAATAATTTTAGAAAATAATATCTCTCAAAATATAAGCGATTTCTGATTAATTACCTAATATATTTTCCAATGATTAAATAAAAAAAAATTTTTTTTGTAGGATTATGAATCATTAAATTTTTGAAAACCAGTATAAACTGGTATTCCCTATGCAATAATTCTGTGATAGGCAAGTCTTTATGCACTTACTTATATTATGTATGTGCAACATGTTATAAAATATATATATATATATATAGTGAGAAAATGCTATTCTGAAGACAGACACTGGTATCACTACAAAATATTAGGGAATTGAAGCGCTGCTAATATATTAAAAGCATTACCTTTAGGAGCATTGCTACTTAATTTAGTACTGAAAACTTCTTTAGTGCTTATTGTATATATATCTGAAAATAATAATATTAATAAGATAAAATGTCTAACAAAAATATGTACCAATATGGACTTCAGATGAAATAAAAAAAAAATACTTACCTATTTAAATATATCTATTCAACTTACAATCTATCTTTAAGTATAATATTAGTAGGCATATACCGAGGTATATACTTTAGTAGGAATTAACTATTTTATAATTATTTATTTTTTACAACATGTTAAATAGTTAATAAAAGTTTTAATTTGTTTGTAAAGATAATGTAATAACTTAAATTTCTGGTAAAAATATTGTTTAATCACTGCTTTAATCACAAAAACGTATTCAGTATACTTTCAAAGATCCTACAAGATGTATAAATATATGTATCTTATATATTTTATAAATTCCAAGAAAAAAAATGTATTTGTAAAATCAATTTATTTAAAGACCAGTATAAAATGGGTATAGATCATTTATTTTTCTAGAATACTGAGTCACATAACTTTTCAATTTACCCTTGAAGAGTACCTTCCATGATATGTGAATTCTGGGGTGGTTTAAGAATTAGCAACTAGCAGAAATGTGTAACTCCTGGTATAGGAAATAAAAATAATTTAGTAATAAAAATCTACCCATAATAAGGTTTGTCACAATTCTTGTACCAATGTAAATACAAGCATAAACATTTTTTATAAAAAAATGTAACCTAAAAATCAGATAGTTTTATTAAGATCATTCTTAATAACACACAATTGTTTTTTTTTTTATAAAATTGTTTGATTTTTCTTAAATTTTTAGCCATTTATTAAAAAAAAAGCAAATATAACTAAAATCTGTACATTAAAAATTGAGAAGTGATTGTAGTAGTTTGTTAAATTTTTAAGTTTAAGGCCATATAAATACATTTTAATAAATAAATGTTAATTATATTTCAGCTTTAATCTATTGAATTATCTTCAAACTAATCACGATACTAAATCAATACATATAGGTATAATACCAAACACTGATTTTGAAAAGGTAGTAATTATTTAAAATTTATATCTAAAATACAAATGACCTATTAATATTATTTACACATTTTAGGTTAGCAATGTAATTGGAACAGTGGGTCTGGTAAGAAGTATAATTACAGTTGATTCTGATCCTAAAGATTTTGTTTTGGTGTTGGAAGGAATATGTCGTTTTAAATTGGATATAAAAATAGCTGAAGAACCATTACAAATTAATAAAATTATAAAAATTGAAAATTTTAAAAACCTCCAAGGTAATTAATACTGTTTAAATGTAAACTATACATTTTTGATTAAACACATCTTGATTTAGGTGATGAAAAGGAAGTAAATGAACTTGTAGTTGAATTTAATAAAGTTGTGATTGACTATTTAACATATTCTGAATCAAACATATCAAATCTGTTAGCAAAAGAATCCTTTAAGGCATGTGCAAGTATATTTTAAATTAACTACTGTTTTATCGCATTATCTAATGATTCTAATGTTTCTATTTACAGGTTTTATTTAATAAACTTCCCTTGTATAAAACTGTTGCTTATTGTCTAAAAACTTTTGTTCGTTTAACTCCAGCTGATGCCTATACAATTCTTAGAGCTACAAACTTAAATGATTTATTAAGATTTGTTACAGATTGGTTAAAACGAGAAACAATTAGTATGTTATATTAGATATTGAATATTTGTCTATGTATTGTATAATAAATTTAAAGAATTTGATATTTTAGAAGAAAACAAATATTCAAATTCTGAAAAAACTGGTTTAATTCCAGTCCCTTTAATACTTTTTAATGACATAAACAGTAAAAAAAATGTTATGTTCAAGATACCTGCTTCACATGAATTATATCAAATACTTAAAGCAATAAAGTTAGCACGGTGTAGATAATGTATAAAATATTTAAAATAATTTATTAATATTTATTTTCAAATGTATTTCTTAGAGATTCTGGTATGCCAACTCCAATACACAAAGTTATTATGAAAGAATTTAAAAGACTTAATGAAATGAATTCTAGCAACCCTGATTATTCTGTATTTATAAATTATATCAGTTATGTTGCTAATTTACCATGGAACAAACGTTCAAAGGAAACCTTAGATCTGGAAAAAGCCAAAAATGTAAATATTTGTTGAAACATTAGTTTTTAAATTGAAATTAATTATTGTATGTGCTTGTAGATGTTAAAATCAAACCATTATGGTATGGATAAGGTCAAAAATAGAATACTGCAATTCATTGCTGTAAAAATATTAAACCCAGATCGGCGAGGACCTATTCTTTGTTTTGTTGGGCCACCTGGAGTTGGCAAAACATCTATTGTTAAAGCCATTGCCAGTTCGTTAAATCGAACTTTTAAAAGGTATAATCATTGATTTCGGAATATTCTAAAATCAGTGGTATAATTAGTTATCATATCAATACAAATAATAAGTGTATTGTATTATTAACAACAATCAAACAAATTTATTTTGTTTTAGAATATCATTAGGTGGAATAAATCATTATTCTGATATTAAAGGACACAGAAGAACATATATTGGGGCTATGCCTGGTTGTATAATACAAGCTATTAATCAAACAAAAACAAATAATCCTGTTATTTTATTGGATGAAATTGATAAGATGGTAAGAAATACAAATACTAGATTATAATTTAAAAATTATTATTCATTATATTTTAATGTATATACATTTTTTGTTTGTATTTAGTATAAAGGTACAAGTGGAGACCCTGCTGCAGCATTATTAGAAGTTCTAGATCCTGAACAAAATAACTCATTTGTTGATTCATATGTTAACTTGCCGTTTGATATCAGTCAAGTGATGTTTATTTCAACTGCTAATAGTGTTTTTAAAATACCACACACATTACGTGATCGAATGGAGATAATTTATTTGGAAGGATACACAGAAGTATATCACATTAATAAACAGAAATAGTTAATAATATTTTTATTAACATTTTACTTAATTGTATAGGATGAAAAAATACAAATTGCAGAACTTTATTTGATTCCAAAGATACTTAAAGATCATAATATGAATGAATTACAAATAACTATTTGCAAAAACACTATAAAAGATATAAGTATGTTTTCTTATTTATTATTATTTACAGCATTATTTAATAGTATTGGTGTTTAATTTTTATCAGTTCAAAAATATACAAATGAAACTGGTGTACGAGAATTGCAACGTAAACTTGAAGTTATTTGTCATTATATTGCTGTTGACATAGTTGAAAATAGTGATAAAAAAATAAAAAAATATGTGATCACACCAGAGTTGTTGTTAAATATTCTTGACGTAAGGACTTAAAAATAATTATTTTTGTACGGTATTCGTAATATATTTTAATTTTTCAGAGTGAATTATATAATGTGAAAAATACATTAGTAGAAGGAAGTTGTAATAGAGTAGGTGTTTCTATTGGATTGTCATGGACTCCAGTTGGGGGTAAAGTTCAAATTATTGAAGCTACCAAATTGTACTCTAGAAATGAGAAAAATGGCCTAATCTTAACTGGCCTAGCTGGTCAGACTCTTAGAGAATCAGTTGTAATTGCACAGAGTTGGATACAATCATTTGTAAAAAATGTAAATTGTTTATATTTTCATTAGTAAAACAAATTACATAGATTATCAGATTATCAGATTATAGTTTTATTTATTAAATAGAATGAAGTTAACATACAAGATTTCTGCGTTCACGTCCATTTACCTACTGGAGGAATCCCAAAAGATGGACCATCTGCTGGTATTTCAATTGTTTGTGCATTAATCTCTCTTTACTGGAAAATACCTTTAAAATCAATGATTGGAATGACTGGAGAAATGTCATTAAATGGATATGTATTGCCTGTATGTAATATATTCAATTTTGTATTTAGTCAGTAATTTTTTATACTGTTTGATTTTTACATTTAAAGATAGGTGGTGTGAAAGAAAAGATTTTAGCAGCTTACAAATCAAATATTAGAACTGTCATTATACCTGAACTTAACCTGAAAGATTTAAAAAAAATACCTAAAAATATCAGAGTGAGTATATTTTTAAAGTTTTTAATATTTTGATGTAAACTAAAAGAACAAAGAAATTTATTTGTATGGCGTATATGTGTTTTTCAATTTATAACCTAAATTGAGATATATATATATATATATATATGTATGTAAGCTTATCAGCTTTTTTACAATAATTTCGAGCAATTTATATCAACTTTATTTTTAGAAGTAATTAAAACTTAATTCTCAGACATTAAACAAAGTTAGTTCAGTATTGCTTGTATCATTTGAAAGAAGTTTAATGTGAATAAGAATATGCCATAAGAAAGAAAAATAATGTTTGAATGTAAATAAAATAATTTTGATTCTATATTTTAATAAAGCTATTGTTTTTTTTTGATATGAGCAGACTTAGAACTTTCCTAAAATACTTATAGAGGCATTGTATGGATATTTAATTTTTTTGAACTACTTTTACACAAAAATTTTCCAATTAACTGTAATAGTTTATTATGAGGTTCTTCATTACTTTACGGTTATTCTTCAGCAATTTTTAAAATATCAAAAATTCACTTTTTGAGTTTAAATTGTTCTGTTCCTTTGCTCAGAATTGTTATTTTTAAATATTTATTGATTTAAAAAAAAAAAAATTATATTTTTGTTCTTTTTCATATTAAGACCATAAGATTTTTTATGTCAGTTGTTATTTATAAATATTTAATTTTTTTTAGGAGGATTTAAATATCATTCCAGTGAAACATGTGGAGGAAGTATTGGATATTGTTATTCCAGGAGGATTGGCAATACTGCAAAATCCATCATTTACAACAATAGAAATGTGTAAACTTTAGTCTTAATATGTGACTTAAACAAACTTTAATTTTTATTATTTTAAACAATACTATGTAATACATAAATACCTATAAAATGTTCATTTGGTACCTATTTTTAAATATATTTTACATTTTTGTGTATTAAACATTAATAAATTCAAAGAACAATATTTTTCAAATATTGTAATAAAAGTGTTTATTAATTGATGCTGTAGATTAAAAATCATGTTTGTTAATCAATAGATCATCATCTCATTAGGGTCAACATTTGCATTTACATTTCATCAAAAAAATCAATAAATGAAAGTAAAATTAAATTATTTTTTCTTAATAATGTTGATAGACTTTATTAAATTTTTTATTAACTCAGTATTTTTCTACAATGATTTTCTATAATCCAATAATATTTAATACATATTAACAGGTTCTTAGATAATGTATTTACAAATCTGATAAAAAAAAGAGACAAGTTAATGTTATTGTTGGATTTAAAATAATATCTAACATAAAAATTAGTTTTTATTTTTAATTAGTAATTGTACATAATTTTTAGTCTAACACAGTACATAATATACTTGTTTGTGTCGTGTAATTTTAACTGTCAAACACAGTGAAAAAACTTGTTTATTTCACTTTATTGATTCTTGTCTCTTCCATGAATTATGACCTAGTGTTCAGCCTTTTTTTCATCACTAAACTATGTCCAGTCTACCACGAGTTCTCAAATTTTGTTTAATCACCATAAATTATTAAGGTATGCAAAGAATCACTGACAGTATTTATTAAAAATAAATCTAACTCTTCAAAGATTAACACGTATTTTTTTTTATCTATTTGGGCTTTATGGATTTACTTTTACTCTTTGAAAATTGATTTCATAATCAAAATATAATTATACTAATCACATGGAAATCTTTGAATAAACCTATAGGTTAAATTTATGTTTTTAATATTCAATTTTGCATGCTCAAATAATGCTTTTTCATGATTTACAGAATTTTAATCTAAGAATGTTACAAAATAGCATTTCTAAAATTAGACTTCATTGCTATAAATTTTAATGTCAATCAACACATAAACAAACTCCCAAATTATTTTTTTTTTTTATTAATTTTTAACAAAAAGCATTAAACTTTAAAAACTTAAATGATCTAACCAAACTAGTAACCAATCCTTTCAATTTTAGTTTTTATAAAAAATCCTCTTAGAGTTTTTCATCATCCACAATGCAATATTGATTAGTGGTACAGCAGTAGTCATATCCATACTATAACATACCATCTGAACTGTCAAAATATACATTAATATTTTACTGAGGATTGTGTTATAACCATAATCATCAATTAATAAAACTCATAATATCTTATTTAAGTTTATGATTAAAATTTTACTCATAATTTATTTATGAGTTTTTATCAAAACTAATGTTACAACAGAGTACATTACACAAATCTCATAACTTATCGGTCATTAAAAAAATAAAAATAATAATCCTAAGGTTTGAATAATAGTGTTTCCACATGTTTTAGTTCCTCTACTAAAGCACTGTTCAGTCATACAGAATTTAAGAAAAATCATAGTTTGCAAAAGCAACTAAAGATTACACTATTTACTACAAAATATTAAGAACTGGAACAAATGATTAACAATGTAATATTGAAAAGTGTAATTATTCTTATTGATAAAGTTCCGTTAAGTAGCAAAAGACAACAAAAAAATTATAAAGTATTTTTTTTTACTTTCAAAAAGTTTGTCGCAGAAATAATAATAAACTAATAATATTTTAAAAATAAAATACATAGTCAATAATTATATCAAAATTTATCTTGTAAATGATTCAAAGGTGGCTGCTTGACGTTCAACAAGCAAACAGAATTCTTGCCTTCAGCACCACAGCCAGTAAATAGCACAGCACAAAGTGCAAATGAAGACATTGCTGCCCAATACTTTTCGCACCACCGATTTACTAGGTCTAAATTATTTTTATTTTTTAGTTGCATGTGTGCCATACAAAACCGATTAGTAGTGTCTTCCATTGATTTACACACAGATTCTAAAACAACTTTGTTAGTTGAATGCTCCTCAATACTTAATTTGGATGTTGACCATATATTATCATATGCTGCGATTAGATTCTTTTTAAGATGAACTTTACCTGTAAAATTTTAAAATTCATATCAGTACATCTAAATCGATTTTTTTATAATGATCTATATAAATAATATACAAGTAATTTTTTACAAAGCTTAGTAAGAAAAAAGTATTATAATAGATTTAAAAAAACGATAATTAGTAGAATCCTAATAGTTGATAGAAGATTGTATACCCAGATTACTGGAGATTATTTTAAAAGTATACACATTTTTAATGAATTTTGTTTTACCACTTTTGCAGTTTTGATACAAATAATAAAAAAATTTAATAAATAACTAAACGTTCCAACAGGTGTCCAAAAATGGGCCAAATTAATTTAATGATGTAATATTCTCAAATTCTATATTGATAAAATTTTAAAACATTTTGATCAATATACATAATACAAAGTAAGTGTAGAGAGTAACAACATTGTTGAAAATAAATTTATTTAGGTTAACTGATTAAGAAACTTATACAAGTTACTATTGAATATTAATGGAATAATGTGCAAACCAAACAATCCAGTTTGTTTACTATAAAAAGGACTCCAATAGTTGCCTCTCAAATACCCCCTTTGAAAGACCATTATTTTAAATGAATAAGATATTATACAGTCATATTGAAATGATACTTACCTTTAGCTGAACTTTCTGAAACACTCTGCAATAATGCTAAGAACTTTTTAAATGTTTCTATATGCTTGACATTTATTTTAGTTTTTTTATTTACAAATTCAGCTAATCTCCTCTGACCAATTAAATACGCGTCTCCGTAAGTTAGGGCTATAAATAAAATACAATACTAAAATTGAGGATTAATTTAAATATTGAAACGTACATTTGCATAGTTTTAGTTGTACAAGTAACATAGTAGCACGACTGTCTTCTACAGAATCATGTCCAAGATTACCACATTGAATATTCATATCCAAAAAATATTTGGCTAAAATTTTTAATTTACTTTTAGACCCTTTATTTCCATTCAAGTTGAAAATAACACTAGTGTCTATAATGTAAGGATGGAATAACTGTAAAATATATAATTAAAAATGATTCTTTTAGAATAAACAATTTAAACCAAAGCTATTTTTTTTACCTTTAATGCTTCCAAGTCACAATTTAATGATTGTCCAATTAAAATTGAATCTGGAGATAATAGTTTAATTATATCTTCTTGTACGTCTGCTAAAGTGGTTTTAACATTCTTAAGTTTTGAAGCTGTGATTCCAGAATATACAGTTAAATAATTTGTGATTTTGTTTGTGGGTTTCACAAAAGATTCATATATTACCTAAATAGAAAACATAATAAATAAATGAATAAAAATAAAAAGACACGCTAAAAGTAAGTTGGATATGGTTATTTTTGATATCTATTTAAGGGAAAATACTGTTAATACTAGGGGTGGCAAATCTACAGTATACAAATAGCTGTTCAAATTTTAATAGTACTCATAAATATTAAATCATTAATCTTAGGTTTCATGAAAAAAATTATTTAATATTTTGAAAAATGTGACTCATTCCAATTAATTAATATTTACATCAATATACATACGCAATAGTTTATCTTCCACAATGAAAATTTTCAAATCAAAACAGAAAAATATTAAATTGTTGAATCAAACAAATACTGTTAGTTTCTTTAAAATATTTAAGATTAACAAAATACACAACTGATACTAAAAAAATGTAAATGGTTTTGTTTAAAATTTTAATTACACTAAGAAAATGTTTTTATTTGGGTCATAGATTATGACTATGACATATTATTGGCATGAGGATTTTTATAAAACCAATAACATTTCAGAATGTAATTTGAAAAAGATTTGCCACTACTGGAAAATACATATAATATTTAGTATAATAATAAATGTAATAAGTTTAAAATAGAATATTTAAAATTAACAACATTTTTAATGAAATAATAATTATTTGATTATTATATAGATATTATATTAATATTTAAATGCCCAATAATTACACATATATCGAGATTTTTCTGTAAATACTGACATTTTATTATTTTTAACGACTCCAGTGACCAAATAAAGATATATATAATTAAAATGTTACCAGGAGTAGGTGAGTTAAAAGGTATATAACTATTATAAACTTACATCTAATTGTTCATTAACAATTGAAACTCTAGTAAGTTCATTTCTCCCAATAGATGTATAACACATTTCACAATCAATTGCATACATTGGGCTGTCATCAGTAACAGGCAAGTAATGATTTTTTGTAAAACGGAAGCCATCCATTGTAAATTGACGTTTATTGGTTGGTAAAGGATAATTATGAATCATCATTTGGTTTAAAGACATCAGTAAGCGTGTTCTTGAGCAAATTTCTTTTTTTTCAATATTTTCATTTTGTGTTAATGTTGGTTCTGAAGCAATATCATCAGTTATTGAAGTTGTAGTGTCGGTATCTATTGAAAAATAAATGTATAATTATTTATTTCACTATTTTATAACTAACAATTCTATTGGCAAAAATCTGTTTTTAAAAGTTCCAAGAACACAACCTAGTATTTACCATAATCAGCACACCAACTAGGGGGCAGCTCAACTTCAATAGGTGGTAAAAATTTATATTTTGAAAACATTGGCAATGAACTATTAAAATTTGATAAATCTTCTTTAGTTTTTACTTCACATCCATCGATTATTAAAACACAAGTTTGATTTAAGTTACATTGCATTTCCAAACTCGACCATCTAAATGTTTAGATAAATTTTTTTTAAATGATTAAGTATTTTCAAAAACCCCACTACTTACTTTGGAACATATTTTCCTGGACCATAAACAGAATATAGAATTAACTCATTTAGGTCAGTAGGTAATAACGGACTTTCACTGAAACCACTTTCATTTAACTCTGATAAATGTCCACGGGCATTTAGTAATATTCTTGGGAAAGTCTGAAAAAATAAATTTATTAATATTAATAATGCAATAATTTTATTTAAGTTAATGATAACAATACTAGTGTATTCATTTTTAGTATTTCTTTAAACTGAATCAGTTATGGTAATCAAAAAAATATAATTTTTTAAAATATACTTTTGGTGATTGACATTTGACTATAAACATGAAAAAATATCAATTATCACATCTATTTGAAAGTATCATAAAACAATGTAATTGATTCACAAAAATATCTGATATACATTTTTAATAAGTTTATACATAGAGTATAAAATTAGATTTTTGATATATAATTTATAAATTATGATTAGGCAGATAATATTATTATTGTATGAATACAAAAGATTCAATTGTATATTACCAATTTATGGTTAAACTAGTTTATTGGTAATTTTAATAATAATTAGTCTTGCTTTTATACATAATTTATTTTGATTTAAAGAATACTAAGTAGAAAAAAATAATAATAGTTTTAAATTCATCTATTACAGTAGTAATTGACACTATTAAGAACATTTCAACAATAAAAAAAAAGGTATGTGTGCATAATTAAATATATACATTATACATACTTTTCTTTTTTAACTATTAATATTTCATTGATTATTATTTATTATTCTATAGGTATATATGATCTATATTAGTACTATTTTTGTATGTATAAAAATAAAAGAGAATTGCATTAACAGATCTTCATAAGTTTAGCATTATTTTAATTATTATAAAAATAAATTTGGTAAAAACTACTGATTACTGTTATTACTAATTACTACCTTATTATTGTTTGAGAAAAATTATTTTACACTTCAATAATATTTTACAAATTACTATTAATCCGTCATTGATATTGGTATTAACATTCTGCTAACATTGAGCTTATATTAGGAACCACTTGTTCAAATAAAAGTAATTATTTTAAAACTCCATGTATCTCTTATTTAAATAATATTATACTAAAATAACCAAAAATTAAGTACAAAAACATCTATTTGTGATTAATATGAACTGTTGAATTTTGAAATCCGCGATTATGTTAGCATCCCACTCGCACGATACTAACTGTGTCATTACTGTTTTCATGTTACTTTTATACACGAGATTTGGCAAAAATTATAAAAAAATGTTTGCATGGTTAAGTGAGGCTGAGGATGATCACATATTAAATGATTCTGATGATACTGATGCCGATTTTTAATTTTGTATTCCAAATAATGTAGAAAGTGGAAATAATAAATATATATATTTTTTTCTATCAAAACTTATTTGTTTTTAATTTTTTCGTATGAATAATTTGAATGACAAATTGCTATTAGTAATCAAATATTTGTAGAATATAACTAGATAAATATTTTTATCTTTGTTTTACAATTCAAAATCTGTTAAATAATTCATAGTATTAAAAAATGATAATGTTAGCACAACGCTAACACTATACCTATTACGATACAAAATATCGCAATACTGGTGACAGATTAAGCAATATTTAACATGCTGGACTATAACATGTGTTGTAATAACATAATAACATAATTTCAAAATTATTATTTAAATCGTTTAGTTTAGTTGTTTATTATTGATATTTATGAATGTTACAGATGTTTAAAAAAAAAAACCCCACTGTGTGACAAATACTCACTTTTAAAATTTTTTTTTTCTCTTTTAAATAGAGTTTTAGCTTTAAGTACTCTTCTTCAGTGAGCGTATTCGCTTCTTTTGCGGAACTTGGTTGTTTGCAAGTACGTTTTTGTTTGATGGCAGGTTGAGTGTTGAACGACAACGATGACTTATCCGTCAACTTTCGTTTGCCCGTCATGCTAATTTCTGAAGATCGAATAGACCACGTGCCGAATAAAATATAAACAGTGTTCTGTGATATATTATGATTAAAATAGTATAATAATAACACTATAATAATAGTGACAATATATTCTTTAAATTTAACACTCGTGCTTTAGACATTCTGGCACTCGCGGGCCATGACTTAAATTGATTCTAGAGTCTTAACTCTTAAGTCTTAACGTAAATACTTAATATTTAATGTTGTTGTTGTTGTTGTTAAGAATTAATAGATAACACGTGATAATGACCTCGTGATGGTAGTGAGGATTTTGATAAGAAACACAATGATCGTACAGTATGACCGCTGACAAGAATATTGTGAAAAGTTTCTCGCTTAATGCATTATATGACAGCTGCAACTTCAGCTGTTTTCAGAATATTATTTAAGCCATTTGAGGACTAATCGTTATTATATAATATATCGTTGTTTTGTTTTCCATTTCAACTTTTCCAGAATTTCAGTTGCATTCCAGCCTTCCGGGCTGGGCCTTTACTGTCTAACAAGTCTTACCCCGCCAAAATATAACCCTTTCACAACGGCCGCCGTTTCCTCACCCACTCGTTCGCCTATCAAGCACTATAGCAGTGCAGCACCTACTACACGTCTACACTACACACTTCAAGTCACAGCCCGGGTGGTTTCGAAGTATCGAACCGTTCCACTCTTCGCGTCAACGGCTCGCTCTCGCGGTGCTCAAAGACGAGTATTATATGGTTGTGCTGGACGTTCTGGTATTACGATTTGCGATTGAACTCTAAAGTCAAAACTCGCAGTGTATGCACCACTCGCTTGTCGCGTCACATCCCGATATCCAAACCAAATCTCCTCCAACGACATCCACGGCATGCGACCGTCGACGTCACCTTTCACCAGCGCCCAGTCCGCGAACACCTGACGTAGAAATCCAATTTACGACTTAACGAGAAGGCGAGCTACCCCATCACCACTGCGAACGGTAACTCGTCCACCCGTTCGGGCAGCGTTTGCTGCTGTGCTCCTCACCTTTTGACGGCCAACGACACATCGGTCGGACGACTAGTGAGTAGTGAGTGACTGGTGAGTTTGAAACGGTTTTTGGCGGAACGATTTCGGAAGGCTCCCCCCCTCCCTCCGGAGACGCATGTGGACCGTGGTCCACGACTTGTCGTTGTTATTATTATTATCGGGTAGTGTGTGCGAGTGCGTACGCAAGTGAACGCTACCGAACACAATAGGCAATAGTAAATTGGCGGAATTTCTCTACTAACGAACACTTGCTTCAGTTTTTATTTGTTTTTCCTCGTTGTTTGATTCGTGTCAAATTTTTACCTATCTCGATCTTTTTGCGTCACGTTTAACCATCGTTATTTGCATGGGGTTTTCTGTTTTTTAAATTGAGTTCTATTTTTTACGTGTGTTATCAACGAGGTTGCTGGCCGCTGAGTAAAATGCACTCGACATCGTCATCATATCTACCAAATGTCCGAGTGATTGTAGATAGTGCACGGATTTCTGAATAATCACAGCAAATTGCAATGTGCATTGCTATTAAATCGTGAATTGTGACGTTTCTTCGTGTGATTGCATTAGTGCATTTGGTAGGTGTTTTTTTTTTTACGGTTACAGGACGATTGATTTTTATTGTTAAAGACCTCGTCATCCGTCCAGTAATTTCACGGTGATTAAAGTTCTTTACACTTATCTACCTATAACCTGCTAATTTATTGTAATGTTTATTTTTTCATTATTGAGTAGAAAGTTTTATGTACTTAGTTCATGTTAAATTAGCTTACCATTTTTTTTAATTTTATCCAAAGATATATGTTTGTATAACTGATTATCCAATTGACTTTATCCTTACTAAAATTAAACTGCATAGATTTTAAGTCTAGATACCTATTTAACATTGAAATAATACATAAAGTTGTAAAATATAATTTTCATGTTTTAATATAAATAGGTAAGATGAGTATTCATAAGTTTTTTAAAGTTGATAAATAATGATTTATAATTCTATTAATGTATATGTAATTTAATTAAAAAGGCTGATGTTCCATATTTAATTGATGGAGCCTTATTTGTTTTTAGGTATAATTCATCTATTTAAATGATTAAAAATCATCATTCAAATAAGTTAAATAAATACCAAATTTAAAAAGTTGTTTTAAATTTGAATAACTAACATAAAAACTGTAATTAAAGATAGTATTGTTAATGTGGTAACATTAGTTAGAATGTATGATATTAAGAAAAAAAACGTTTTTGAATTTGAGCATTCCAACAAATGACAAAACAAATCTGTGCTTAATTTTTTTGTTCTTTTATAGTATGATGAAATAATTTAATTGAAAAATTTTTTTTATAATATTTTTAAAGATACATAATGAGAAACCGAAGTAGATTTACAAGTCAATCTGATCAATCTGATGATCAAATTTTCACACCAGTGGTTCACACAAGGTAAAGTAACCTATTATATATTATATAGTATATCTGAATTATATTTATTTATGTATATAATGTTAAGGTCTAAATTTTCATCCATGCATCATACACGTGGAAGTAGTGATCGTCACGAAGGAGATGATTCTAACAATATAGGTAAAAATATTAGTATAATTTTTTAATTGTTTCTTAAATATTTCATTTTATTTTATCAATATAGAAGGAACTAGAAGAAGTACTAGAAAACGAAAATTAAAATATGAAAACTATAGTGATACTTGGATTGTTGGTTCACAAGCACTTAAAGGTTATCCAAATATGGTAAATGAAGAAGGAGATGGTAAACTTTATATTATTTTCATAACTTTTATTGACAACAATATTTAAGCATATATCTAATAAATATGTTTTTCATTTAGTTGAACGTAGAATTACCAGAAATTATAGATTGAAACAAGTAGTAGATGATGATGAAGAGGAGGACGAAGAAGATGATGATGCTAATGTTACTACTGAAGTTAATGCAGATAACCAAGAAAATGAAGAAGAAGAAGTAGAAGAAGAAGGAGAAAAAGAAGAAACCAATCATAACTCATCACAAAGTAATGGTCCTAAACATGAAGGTAAACATGTGTCAATTTCAACTGAAAATAATGATAGTCGTCCAAGAACAAGGAGAGCTGTAGCTGAAGCTAGTGATAAATCTAATGACCAAAATGTTGATAATGTTGATTTATATACTCGTATAAAACGTACACGAAATAAAAATCAAGCTAAACCTAATAGTAAGTTTAATTTATACTATACATTTATTAAAAATTAATGTACTTTGTGTAATTTAATTTAATAGTTGCCACGGAACAAAGCAGTGATGAATCCATGAGTTCTGAAGAATTAAATAACTTGAATATTGAAGACTATTTAACATCTATTAAAAAGTTAAATGGCAAAAAAAAAAGAAGGACTATAAGATTAAAACAATGTAGTATAAGACAATCCAATCGACCAAGGTATTATAGATACAGTTTGCGTAAAATTAAACCTACTGTTCAAAGATTTCAAATACATTCTGAAAAAAATACAAGTAAGTTTTATGGGTACCTTTTATATTTTGTTATTTTAATAAGTATACTTAATAATTGATAAACAATTATTTTCATATAGTGAAGAAACCCTTATTATTCAATTATCCTCATGTTTAAATTAATGGTCCATCGTTTTTTCATAAATAATTACTAAAAGAAATCTATTAATTAATTTTTCATTTTATGTACTGATTTATTGAATATAATTGGGAAAAACTAACAAATAAATACTCTCGTCAAATCATTTTTTTACATAAAATAAAAATTATCAAAAATAAGGTCACATGTATTTTTATGAGTGCTGAGTTTTAATTTTTTTTTTTTTTTATTATACCAAAATTATTATGTATTCAAATATTCTTATAAAATTAGTACACAATTTCAAGTATATTTTTATTTGAATTTTACAATTTAGTAAATAAGTTTTTGTTAAGTTGCGTACATTTCAAATAAATGATTAAAATAAAAATTGTCATCATATTCAACATTATAATGTTTAATAATAATTGAGCACAGATTTTTATGCTTTAAACAGTTACAAAATATAATATTAATTTAATAACTTATAATAATGAATTACTTCAAATGTCATGAACAATTTTTACTTTAATATGCAATACATTTCAAAATTTAAAAAATATGGAATAATTATTAAATATACAGCAATTTGTAAATAATAATTCACCATTTGATTTAAATTATTATAATAGTAGAGATAACTGATAAAAATCCAAATAAATGAAGAAAAAAAAGTGTTATAGAAATCTGCGCTCTGGTTATGATTTATCCTCAAATAATTTTTATTATAACCCAAAAAAATAAAATCATAAGAACTTCAAATAATCCAATACTCCTTGGATTATAATTTTCTATTTAAAATATACAATGAAATTAATGACTTTTAATAAAAGCTTGTAATATTATAACATATAATATTTATAGTTTGTTTTTTAAAAAAAATAGCTTAACCTATTGTATTATTACTAGATAAATAAATTACAAATTGCAATTTTAAAAATATAAATTTAAATATCCTTAGAAATATAGGCTCGTAATTAATCTTTGTCACTTAGAATCATTATTATGCACAATAATTAATCATTTAAATAAAGTTTTAGACGTCTATTAAAGTAACCTATTTAATGACAAAGTACAAACAACACTTTGTATACAGCAGACCTACTTCCCCGGTTTTTAATTAAATTTTTTTTTTCATAGTTCATTATTATATAATTTTTTCATATTCATTTTCAGCTTTAGAATTAGCTTAATTTCTTTATGTTATTAACATCCTGTATGTTAATGTTTGAAAAATAAAATGTCTGTATTGTATCTTAGTAACCATATATATTATATATTATTATTTATATAATAATTATAATTTTGAATATCAGGTAATTTTTTCTAAAAATAAACATAAATAATTCCTTGATTGAAGAGCTATGTGTTAAAATCAATTATTAATTTGCAATTTTATAAAAGTAATGTACCTAACAGTTGTCATATTTAAACAGTAGGAATATTTTTGTTTGATTGTTACATAATGTAAAAATGTAACACTTCATTTATTTCTATGCATATTTTCAGTGAATTTTGTTATTTATTATTTATAATAATTAAAAGAAAACTATATTTCTAAAAACTATATTAGCAAAAATAAATTGTTTTTGTAGCTTTTAATTTCACCATCTACCAATCTATGACCACTAAGTACCGTTATAAGTTTCTGTTATTAAATTTACATTGATATACATCATTTTTAAACTCAATAATGTATATAATTTTTCTCTTAGGTAAAATATGACATATTTAAGCAAGAAATTTTTATTTTTAAGAAGACATGTGTTATAAGTTTATTTTGTTGTATATTTATCCATTATCAATTTTATTTTAAAGGTATTATCAATGCTCTCTTGTCAATATTATTTTTCAAAATTAAAAATGCTCATTACTTACCTAATTTAAAATTACATTAATGAAAAAAACACTACTAATATTCTTACCTCTCATTTTATATTAAGTTAAATTTCTTTTATGTTTAAACTAACTACACAAAAATAATTCTGCTGAATCCAAATTTGTTATGATTTGTATATTTTAATGACAAAAACAACACTTGCAGGTATTAAGTCTTGTTTATAGTAATATTTTTATATATTTCTATTAATTATTTATAGGAGCTATAAAAACTCCTTCAAAAATGGTGAATGGTCCAAGAAAACGTCGTTCTTCATCTTCATCTGATTCTAGTTCTTCTGGTATATCTGATAATGATTTAGAAACATCTGTCAATCAAACTCAAGTTATTAAAAAACCCAAAGGTCACACAAGAGATGAAAAAAATAAAAATAAAACCTCTCTAGAAGATATAAAACCAATTGTAGTTGACAGTGGTATTGGTTTTCATAATATTGGTGGCTTACAAGAACACATTGACTGTCTTCGAGAAATGGTTGTTTTCCCAATGATTTATAGAAATGTTTTTGAAATGTTTGAACAACATCCAGCTAAAGGAGTGATTTTCCATGGACCACCTGGAACAGGTAAAACACTGCTTGCCAGAGCATTAGCCAATGAATGTAGTAAAGGTGGACAAAAAGTATCATTTTTTGTACGTAAAAGTGCTGATGTATTATGCAAATGGGTTGGTGAATCAGAAAGACAACTTAGACTTCTTTTTGATAAGGTAAAGTATATAATGTTTTAATTTAATTTTTTTTTCATACAATATCATAAATATAATCAATATTATAGTCGGTTATGTCTTTAATTTTTGTATTTTCTCTGTCTGATACTTAAAATAAGTGATATTTATAATAATGAATTATAAAAATTAATGTAAACTAGTTACATTATTTTATGAATAATTATATGTTTTACCTGAAGGTTTTCGAGTTCAAAGTTCCTATTTTTTTGTATTGGAAATAAATTTGAAACTGTTTCAGTTTAATTTTTAATTACTATATTTTATAAGCAGCATTATAAAAATCTGATAATTTTTAGTTATTTTTTTATTTTCAGGCAAAAGAAATGAAACCTTCTATTATATTCTTTGATGAACTTGATGGATTAGTACCAGTACGTTCAGGAAAACAAGATCAAGTACATAATAGCATTGTTACCACAATGTTGGCTATGATGGATGGATTAGAAAACCGTGGTGATGTCATTGTTATTGGTGCCACAAATCGTATTGATTCTATTGATCCTGCTCTTAGGAGACCTGGTCGATTTGATAAAGAGCTTTATTTTCCTCTCCCAACAGATAAAGTAACAATGAATAATTCCTTAAAATTAAGCCTCTTGCCCTGAAACTAAATTTGTTTATTACAGGAAAGATTACAAATATTACGTATTGTAACTAGCAAATGGAAAAATATTCCAGAAAATGAAACATTAATAAAATTAGCTGAAGAAACTGTTGGTTATACAGGTGCTGATTTGAATTCTCTGTGTTCTGAATCAGTATTGCAGGCATTAAATCGTACATATCCACAAATTTATAAAACATCAAAAAGACTACTCTTAGATTTAGAAAAAATTCTGGTATTATTTATTTTATTTTATTTTATTAAATTGATTCTTTATCAGAGTTTTTTTTATTAATTATTACTGTAATAAAGTTGTTCAAAGCAATAAACCATTTTAGGATTCTAATTGGTTTTTTAACTTAAAAATTTTCTTTTAAAATATTCTAATACAACATTCATTTTAGGTAAAACTCGAAGATTTTGAAAAAGCCATGAGTAAAATTGTACCAACTACTGAGCGCAACATTGTACTCAATCCTAAAAAACTTCCAAGTATTTACCGTCCATTATATGAAAATGTTCTGAGTGATTTTATATCCTATATAAGTAAAATCTTTCCAGAACTCAAATCTCAATCAAATCAAAGGTAATGTTCATTATGTTCATTATTTGTTTATTATACTGGTATTAATATGTGTAAATAAATTTCATTTAATTCCATTAATAAAAAGTATAAAATTATTATTTTATTATTTACTTATTAGACTGAGAGTAGCAAAAGCTCCTCGCCTTCTGGTTCACAGTTTATCGGATTCAAAAAATGTTTTGGTTGTTCCAGCGCTTCTACAGCATTTTGAAAATTGTTATAGACATACATTAAGCTGTACAACATTACATAGCAATTCAGTATATTCTCCCGAAGAAGCTATTGTACAAGTAATACTATTATAAATTACTTTAACTATTACATAGTTTTCAAAATGTATTACGAATACTTAATATTATAATCAAATTTAATTACATTTTTATTAGATAACTATTTCTTTGTATTATTCATTTTATTCCTAAATTTTTTACTAAATTTATCTTGTTTTGTTTCAGATTTTTAAAGAACTTCCTAAACATCTTCCTGCAATTTTATTTATTCCAAATATCGGTGAATTTTGGTCCAGTTTAACATATTCTTTACAAAAATTGTTCTTAGAATTATTGGAATCATTAGATATTACTCTTCCTGTGTTCATATTTGCAACATCATCTTATGATTTCAAAGATTTGCCAAAAGAAGTAATAAATATTTACAATAATATAGCTTGTATTTTTGAATATAAATATTATATTTGTAATATAATTCATTATTATTTTTTTTACAGATATCATACATATTTTCTGGTGATAAAAGAAAATATACTATTCCCAATCCATCATTAAAGGCTGTAGAATCGTTATTCTATCTATTACTTGATAAAGCCCTTACACCACCTATTGTAATTAATGAACAATCATTAGAAGAATTACCTATAGCTCCTTTACCTAGTCCTCCAAAATTAAGTGAATCCGAATTAAAAAATATTATTTGTCAAGAAGAAAATACATTAAGAGAACTTAGAATATTTTTACGAGACATTTGTGCCAAACTTGCTCGCAATAAACAGTAAGTTTTTTTTTATTAAATATTTTTTTAACTTTAAATTTCTTTTAGCTATATTTTTTAAGAAAGTTCTTTTTAGAGTTTTAATTATTAATTAAAGATAACGAAAAATACTAATTTTATAGTCAGATATGTTTACTCACTGAATACTTCCACTAATATAATATAAAAATTTAATATTCATAATCCTGTATATTTTTTTTTTTTAATTTTTAGAAATTTCTGAACATTAATTGAATTATACAAACTGATTTGTTCATAACTTTATTTGCTTTAGATTTTTCATGTTTACAAAGCCAGTTGACATAGAAGAAGTACCTGATTATTTAGATATTATCAAGGAACCTATGGACTTAGAAACTCTTATGAGTAAAATTGATAAACATAGTTACATTTGTGCCAGAGACTTTTTAGATGATATTGATCTTATTGTAAGAAATGCATTGGAATATAACCCAGATAAAAGTGCAGAAGATAAACATATTAGACATAGAGCTTGTTCTTTAAGAGATAAAGCATATGCTTTTATCAAAGCAGAAATGGACTCTGATTTTGAAGATACTTGTCGAGATATCAGAGATAAACGCAAAAAGCGTAATGCTACTGAGATTGAACAAACTTGTGTTCCTGATTTCGTACATACAATAAAAAAAGAACATCAGATGGTAGATAAAGATGGTAATTACTAATCTAAATTTACTTATTTTGTATTTTGAGTTAAGTAAAAAACATTTTATTTTATTATACATTATTTATCCCTTTATACTGTACTGTATTAAATATTATATTTTTATTTTTAAAATTTAACACCTTTCTAAACATAATCACAATAAATAAATAAATACACAATAATAAGTAATGTTAGTAATATTACTATAATAGTAAAATTATTGTTACCCAAAACACCCTATGTTTATGCATCTGGTTTTATACACTTTTATATATTAAATAAATAAAAATTTATAATTTCTTTCAGATCATAATGAAGATAATAACAGTAGGAAGAAAAAACGTCGTAATATGTGGCAAAAAGGTTTAACCCCTAAAAAGAAAAAATACTCTAAACATTTCAAGGTATATCATTTTTATTAATTTAATTAAACTTATTTTTGGTATTTTGTAAATATTCTGTTACTTAATCACATTTTAATGTTTTACTTCAATTGATTCAGGATCATGATGACAATACAGTTAATGAGAATACTAGTAATCACACAGTTAATGGAATTGAAAGTCGTAAGTGTTAAATAATTAATATGTATATTCCTTTAATATTTCCCTGTATACAAGATTACTCAATTTATAAGTGTAATTATATATACATTAGTGTTTTTTTATTTATCTTTTACTAAGCAGTTAAGTATATATATATATTACATATTATGTAAATGCATTTTTAGTTAACGGAGCTGATGAAAGTAGTAATGATAGCAATCATTCTTTGGTGTGGGTAGACCGGTCAACTTCACCCAGTCCTACTCCTAATGAAAGTAACCAATTAGGTTAGTAATATTTTTAATAAAAGTTAAAACACATCATTTTAGTTCTTAAGTTAATAATTTTTTGTTGAAAACTTATTTTGTTATGAATTATAATTATTATACAATTTTTTTTAATTAAACATCATTTATGTATAGAGTTATCATTACCAGTCGTTACCAAACAAGAACTTAAAATTGATAAAAACCTATTTAGTGCATTCATATGTAAAGATATTATGACATTTTGGGAAGAAATAGACAATTATAATATTGATGATGGAATTATTGATTTGTTTTCATTACTCGATAATAAAATTAGTCAATATTTACAAATATGGGATCGATCCACCCTAGTTACGGTATTAGTTTGAACTTGTTATATTATTTCTTATGTTTAAAAATAAAATAAAGAATTATATTTTAAAAATCTACAATAATATAGTATTATATAAATATTAACTTATTTATAAAAAACATTTTATATCTAGGCTTTTAAGTGCTAAGTTCATTAATTATTTATCAGATTAAATTTTGCTTTATTCTGTAATAAATCATTTGGATTTTTTTTATAGGAGTTAAAGGCAGAATTTGAAGAATTTAAACTTCAATACATTAAAGATCTTGAAGAAAAGAATTCATAAATATATTTTACATCTTTCTGTACCAAACTGCCAAAGACATTTTTAGTTGAACATCTTATTACATGGTAAATTATGGTAAATAAGTATATATTTGAACTGTATTAATTTTTTGTTGGTCCTGAATCAGTTTTATACTGCCATTTTATTTTTAATTTATCTGATTATTATTATTTTTATTTTTTTTATTGAAATATTAAATTTCATGTTTCCATAAATATAAGCTTGTAACTAAAATGTTGTTGTAATCTTAGATATGTTGTAATTTTTAATAAACTAACTGTGAATTTAGCTTATTATTATTTTTTTAAACTATACTCTAAACTTTATTAAAAATTGATTTTCTTTCATATAAATTTATGAAATAAAGAAAGAAAGTAAAATGAAATTTTGGAACTACCCAATAGCTTATGGATCTTAGTCAAAATATTTTTTTTTTTTTTAATTAGAGTATAGCCTCTGTAATATACTAAGTTACGAGTATAATACATCATTAATCATATGTAATTAATAAGTGTGCTAAATTTTGATTAAAGAATATTTTTGAAATATATTAATTAACTTAGTGATTGTAATTTAATTTTCTATTAGTATTGCAATAGGTTGCCATTACTTACAGTTTATATAATGTGTTAGGTATTGTTTTTAATGTTAATACTCTATAACTAAGTATTACCATAAATTAGGTCTTGGATAATGATAAATATTAATAACTTAATTTGAATATCTTATTTTTTACAATAAATTCTTATAAAAAAAGAAACTAATAAAATTTATGCATGTACTATAATAAACATTAGACACTACACAATACTACAGATTATCTCATATTTCAATGATAATAATTAATATAGTGGCATGGTGCTATAGGCTAAAATGCCTCTCTGTTTTCCTATTCACCTATTTTTCTTTGTTTTACCCATAATTTCAAATAACTCCAAGGAAATATTCTCAAAGTACCAAATTGGTAGCCTTAAAACTATGTCTTGAATGTTTCTAGAAGGGAAAGTCTAAAGACAACGCCATACAACACAAACATTTATATTGTAAGTTGTAAAAAATACATGGACAAGATTAAATGCCTTATTAAAATGTTAATTTGGTTAAACATGTTAAAACTTCCAAATCAGAAATCACGATTTACAGTTTTTATTATAAACTCGATGCTTCAACGATTGTAGACAATAAACACGGTCTGAGCTATCGCCAAAGGTAGCATGAATAGAAGTGATTAGTGAGAATTCTGAATTAAGTAGAATTTATTCACAGATTACGTACAAATAGTAAAAATACTATTTTTATGCATCTGAAAGTTTATTGGTTTCTATAGACCACTCTATATAGTATCTAAGGATAAGGAATAAGGATACGTTTATAATATATATTTAGTAGTGGTTTTGTATATCGAACTAAATCAATATGACCACATACTACGAAATAAATAATTAATATTATTATCTTAAATGTCGTCTGTACGGTTCAATCATTATCATCATCTGCAGTGCCCTGCATATAAGCACAGAGCAATGCATAAGTCATCGGTCTTTGGAACTATTTGGCCCTACTGTTTATCGAGGTATACACTAGTTTTTATCAATGTTACCAGCCTGCTACCATATATTTATCATAATATCATATGTATTCGGAGATAATAGATCGCAAAATCAAGTAAGGTCAGCCCTAGTTTTCAACCTTTTTTTTTTTCGGCAACAGTGGTGAATTAAAGATTTTCACTTCATTGTTTCATACCTAGTATTATTATTACAATTCATTAACCATGTTCCGTAACATTTCTACTGCGGTGAAAGGATGTACCGAAGTCGTGGCCACCACATCCACCAAGGTGCCGTGCGCAGGTAAATCGTCTAAACAAACCGTGCCGTCTAAGCCAATCTACCTGACCAACTTCACCATGCAAAGTAATCTGTTGTCCAAGAAAGCATTAACTGCAGTTACCGCGACCCAAATTCGTTTGGTCCACACCGATTTCAAGATCCCAGATTATAGCGATTACCGTCGTAACTCTGTGAAGGATCCGAGTGCTTCTAATCGCGACACCTATGAAAGTAGAAATGCCTTTACTTACATGGTTTTGGGTACTGCCGTTACTGGCACAATGTTTTGCGCTAAGGCAATCGTTCACAAGTTTGTCTTATCAATGGCGCCAGCTGCTGATGTCTTGGCCATGGCTTCCATAGAAGTTAACCTTAATGATATACCAGAGGGCAAGAATGCAACCATCAAATGGAGAGGAAAACCATTGTTCGTTAGACATCGTACACCCACAGAAATTGAAGCAGAGCAAAAAACTACTCTGGCTGAACTCAGAGACCCGGAAGACGATTCTGTCAGAGTTCAAAAACCTGAATGGTTGGTAATCGTTGGAGTATGCACTCATTTAGGTTGTGTACCAATTGCCAATGCAGGAGATTGGGGTGGTTATTACTGCCCGTGTCACGGTTCACATTATGATGCAGCTGGTAGAATTCGTAAAGGACCTGCACCAACAAATATGGAAGTACCACCTTATAAATTCATTAACGATAATACACTTCTTGTAGGTTAACGTGTATATTCAAGTTTTTGTCTTTAGATGTTGTACGTTGTTAACATTTTTTTAAATATATGTAATCCTGCTATCTGAAATTTTCTTTTGAATTTAAAGTTTGAACATGCAATCTTAAATTTATGTTCAATAGTATATAATTTATGATAAACATTTCATGTAATTTCAAAGACCTAGCTAAATATTACTCTAAAGAAAATATTGTATAATTTATCAACAAACTAAAATATAAATAAAAAAATTATCAACACTGAAATTGTAAATATTTGTTCTAAAACATAATTTCACAATAATAAAAGTCACTCTTCTGTATTGAATTGTTATTCAATCGTAAACATACATTATTAGGTATTGAATAAGTAACTGTAATCATTGTACCTAATGGATATGTTATTTTTTAATTCAATGATAAATCATAACATGAAAAACAATATTCTGAACAGACAGTCTTTTAGGCCCTTAGTAGTATTTTATTATAAATATCTTTATTTTATGATGTATTTTTTTATATTGATATTATAACTATTTATTTTACTATTTTTAATATACTAATACAGTAGATGAATTAATTTTTGCCAAAAATATTAAATTTATTACACATTATTAATATTTAATTATTATAATTTATAATATTATATATTTATAAAATTTATAATTATTCTAATTAACTTTTTAGTCAATACCGCCTTATCATAAACAGTGTAAATCAACTCTAAATGAAAATTTCCAATAGCATAAAATTAATTTAAATATTTTGCAAAAGATATTATACATATAATATATAATAATGCGTGTAAAATTATTAAAACTTCAACAAAAATATTTTTAAATTAAGTACTTACAACAAATTAATTAAAATCATTTTTTATTTAAATATTTAATTTCAAGAACATTTCAATAATTTTTAATTACAAAATAATTTGCACGTTTTTATAATTTTATCAAAATATGAACTTTAAATGCATTTAAAAATATTAAACATGTATCTTTAATATTTTTAATTAGTTATTATAACAACTTATAATTTATAAGTAACCTTGAATTTAATTTTTAAGATTTTTGACCAAGCAAATAATTTTTATCAATGCATAGATATATAAAGAAAAAAAATCAAAATGTCTAATATCTATAAATAGCCAAAATTATTTCATGTTTAAAAAATGCTAATAAAAACTTTAGGTGCTAAGTATTTATTATCATTCATCTATATCTTTAACTTTTAAATACAACGCAATTATAGATACTTTAAATATTCACCAAATTTTTATGCTAGTATTCCTATATTTATTTCCTAGTATAATTTTTAAATTCGTAAAGCTGTTTTTGAATTATTTATAAACATTTAAAGTTATTATTTATTTATATTTTATTTTTTTTTTATACGTGTCAATACAAATTTTTTTGGATTTGTCCAAACCTTAAAAATTTAATATCAGTTTTTTTGTATATAAATTCTTCATGTGCCAATTAAAAATTATCAAAAATACATAGGTCATAATGAATTTATTTTCAATGAGCGTTTAAAATTAGAAATTTGACAAATTAAATGAAAATCTCTAAAATTTGGAAATTATTTTGCAGTTAAAAATTCCTAGTATTAATTAATATTCATATCTTAGGTTTAACAATGTAGTACAAATTACAATGTTTCTCAAAAATGTCTATGATAATATCACACACTACTTTGTTATACGAATACACTATGACTATACATAATACATAATAAAGACCATAAACTTACAGGTAATTTTAGATTTGATTTAATTTAATTAAAATTTTTTTTAGTTTAAGTCTCGTATTGGGTTATTTATTTTATTCTAATAAGAATTATAAATATATATTATTATTAGATTCTGAGCGGAGCGATTGGTTTTACTTTATTTTGCATGTGTTCACTTTTTATATCACAAAAAAAAAAAACTTTAATCTTCAACTTTGTAGGTAATTCATAATAACAAGTTGAATCTATTTATTATTTAGTTGATTATGTTCAAAAGTAATAAATGCCCAGTACTTTTTTAAAAAAAATTGAAAAAAAAACAAATGAATGGAAATTACATAAAATAGTAAAAATCTATGTAAGCTTCCATTAATCAGACCTAAAAAATCATTTCAAAATGTTTTTTTTATTTATACAGTTAAGTAAGAATTTGAATTTAAAATTTTATAAAGACAAAAAATTGTTAATTATTTTCTACTTAAAATGGAAAACCTTTTTAAGTGTTACATTAAATGTTTAAAATTTTAATGCAAGATTCCTTACAAGTTTTTCTTACCAAAATTAAAAAAAAAAAATGTTAAATATAGATAGTCACTTTATATTTTAAGATCTATAAATCATAACCATGCAAAAAAATTACGAATTTAATTCGTGGTTTTTAATATTTTGTTCACAAATTTTTGTGTAAATTTCTAGTTCCTGAGTTATCTCAGGCTAATGCAGTGATGCGTTAATAATTGCATATTAAGTATAAATGAGGTATGCTGGTTATTATGAGCGGAATATTATAGTGCCGATGAGGAGTTAAAAAGTGGGAAAAATGCATATAGGTAACAGAGAAGACTGTACACTAATGTAGGTTCACAATAATACTACCATATATAGAACTTATAAAGTTATAATTCACTAGTCTAAGACGATTGTGAGTGCATATCAATAATATTTACCGTAGAATAGACATACAACATGGTACCTGCCTATTACAGTACTATTCTCTCATAGTAGTAATTAATGTTTACTACAGTCTATATGTGTACATATTGTGCTTATTGCTTAGTATGCATCCACCATAGAATAAAATAGGCACCCACTGTCTACAACTGAGAACTATTATTGTAATAGTTTCAGGTATAATAAAATTATAAATAGAGCAAGGACATTCATGCATTCGCATATTTTTACTAGTTAATTTTTCGTATGCAGAATAAGTACACAATACATTTTACAACGTTTATGACTGAATAAATGTCAAAGTTATTAGTGCATATTTTTGCATATTTTGACATTTTTGGGTGTAAAGGATATATTTTTTGATTAGGTATAAGAGCATATTTTTAGTTTGTAGTGCATATTTAGAAGGTTTTTCGAAAATCATGTTTTTAAGTGAATATTTTTCATGATTAAGAACACAAATTATTACATTTAATTGTTTCTATATTCTCATAACTCATAAGGACGAAAAAGACTCATTTTATCATAGTTGAAAATCTATAGATTAGATTACAATAAAGTGATATCAAATTCAGTTAAAACTTATAGAGAGATAATATAAAATTATTATAATTGAATATTTAAAGAAAAAATATAATTTTTAGAGCTATACATTTTACTTTTTAGTATATTAATTTTTTTGGGGGCATATTTAACTGCATATTTTAAATTTTTGGATGCATAAGTGCATATTTTTAAATGCTTAGATATTTGATATTTTTTTAGTGCATGAAAGTTCTTGCTCTAAATATAAATATCCATAGGAAATATCTCACATTTGACTTAGACATAATACATACTATGTTTATGAGCGCTGATACCAAAACAGAACAACATGGGTATTGGGTACCTATATTAATGTAGTACCGACTAACCTAGCTGGTGTGTGATGCGAACCGGAGGTGACTAAACCACGTCGTGAATAATATTAAAATCTATTATTTTCTTGGGCTGTACGAAATCATAAAATAAACCCCATTGCCTAACGAAAAGAGAACAAACACCATTCAGCTTATCGATATTAAATGTCTTAATATTTCAGTATTTTACTATGAATCAAACAAATCCTAAAAAATAATTTAGTATCGTAGTAACCGTTTAACGATTATAATAATAATAATAATAAATATATAGACTATAGAATATTACACTGTCATTGTCATAACTATATATATGTATACAGTGTGTAAACGGTAATCGAGAACATTCAATATCTTTGCGTACAACAAACATCGGTGTACTTCGTTCAGTTACGTGTGCTCGTAATAAATAGTTATAAAAGTATCCAATTTTAACAATCCTATAATAATTCTAATTACAATTAAAAGCTGAAAATCGAGCATTTTTAATTTTTCATTTTGTAACTTGGTCAATTTTGACTTAGAAAGTTATTCAACTACAAATTCTAAAAATGAGGAAAATAATTAGTGGTTAAAGAGGGTTAACATTAAAAAGTTGACATGCGCATGCGCGTATTATTAAGTAAAAATTAAAGACCATAAATGTGTATTTTATGTCATAACAACTTCTAAAAACAAATTCAAATATCAAGGTCTC
>NW_020270642.1:0-8179 GCF_002803265.2 Melanaphis sacchari
ATATTATTTTTTTAATATATAAATTATATATATATAATATTATCGAAGAATAATTATTTTAAATATTTTTTTTTTATGCATAAAATATCAAAAACAACAACAGTTATGGTTTTGAAAGGTGGATGACAGAGTGATTAGCTTTCTTCCCTTCAGAATAATTTTGTTAATTTTTCTTAGCGAAAATATTAAAAATAAGAATCTATGGCAATTATTGGCGATAATGGAATGTGAATTTTCATGTAATTATTTTTATTGGTTATTAGTGTAAGCAATTTTTAATACAAAAGACAACGTATAATATAAAGCAAATAACCAAAACTTACTTCTTAGGTCACTTGTCACTTCATTAACTGAAATCTATACCATATTTAAAATGTTACTTCAATAAATTAAAATAATTTCAAAAAACCTTCAAACATTTGAATTACTTCTTCAAAATATTTAAATATTAAATTTTTTCATTTTTTTTTAATATTATCTAAATAACACCAAATATTTATAATATGTATTAATGTTATAAATACTCATTTTAATATATTTATATATATTTCTTTAAAGCATTAAATACCTAATAATTATGATTATCATTGCAGAATCAACAAGTTATATTCCAGAAGAATGATCACTAAGATTTGTCGGATATCTATATATATATATAAAAGGTCATCGAATTTATCTTCCCTCATTAGCAACTATCATTGGCGATCGCGGACAAAGTCCGTGCGATTATCGCTTGTCCAGCGAGTCGCCCCGCCGTACCGTTCAGTTGTTGCGTATGTGCCTACTCTGCTGTGCCGTTGTGCCAAATGCGATCTATGCCTTTTTGGTGTTGCCAAAGGCCATTTTTTCGAAAGTTCTGCCGCCCATTGTGTCGCGTGTGACCAATTTCTTGTTGTTTCGCGTTATACCGTATTACGAGACCTTTTCAGTACGTAAATTGGTGCACGGGAGTGTTCTGATGTCCTGACACCCGTCTTCGGTGGTGCCGTCGATTTTTTTTTATGTGAGTCGTGCGTCACGAACATATATATATATATATATATAAACCACGTGTTTGGTGGACCAGTTTGCACGTCACTCGTCCATCTTCGATCGGTTGTCGCGTCGCCCTCAGCGCCGATAACATTTGATGTCGTGGGACAGGTCAAAAAACTCCGTCGCAAGACCTTTCCGTGATAACGGTGATATACGTCTCGGTGCTATCACCGTCGTACTATCTTTTATTATTATTTGTAACTTTTGTGTTACCGCCGATCCGGCTTGATTATTATATTATTATAAACTTATATTATTCTATTAAAATTATATATATTATATTATTAGTGTGGAGAAGTCCACTTATTATTAATATTATTCTCATTATTTATTACGTGTTTTTAATATTCAAAATAGTACGGCGGTGTGATTGACACGTCATAAATATATATATAATTGTGTTATTTATTTTTTTATATATCATTTAATGTATTAGCGGTCACCTCTTCTCGACACATATATGCAGGTGCATGGTGTGGGGGTGCATTGTGTGGTTGAACGGTAATTAAACGAATAAATATTTTTATTATTATTGAATGTAACCGAGCCGGTCGACGTCCTCTGGGTCGACAGAGAGGGTTCGTGCTACAAGATTTATAAGTAAGGTACTATATCATAATATGCTTTATCTTCTAAGAATAAGTTAGTATCAGTCGTATTATTTATATTATTTTTTTGACCGAACCAAGTGATTTTGATCTTAAATGCCGCGACAGTTTTCCTAACGTTTTTGCAACTCCAACAATCAAAGACAAGCACAAGTTAGTGCTCGAGCTAATTTCAAATAATACAACATAACAACAAATATTATATGAAAGCTATTAGCTAATATTAGAATGAAAGTAATTAATAGTTCATAAACATATACATATAACTAACTCACGATATAAGTTATATAATATATATTATTGGTTTTAGTAAATAAAAATAAAAAATGGAAATAGTTATTCTTCAATAAAATTACACAAATGCCAAAAATACAATACTTAATCAATAATATTTTATTTTCCAACTAAAATATTATAAATAAATATTTGAATTCCATAAACGACAGCAGTGCATAAATAAAAAGAATAATGATAATACAGTTACATTTATAGTAATACATGTATTTTAATCATAACACTTAAGTATAATATAATAATAATACCATGTAGAAATTTTTTATTGAAATAAAGTTTTTTTTATAAATTTTTGATTGCCTAATTCTAAAAAAAACTATTTAGTATTACAAGATTTTTTTATTATTATTTCGGCTTCGAAATTCTATAAAGTAAAAATGTACAATTATACGAGCAATTTCTTTTTTACCGTCAGTAAAAAGAAAAATTTTGTATTTCCAATAAATTTCCCACCATCTTTCTGTTGGAAAACTAAACACGGATCCAAATTTTTCAGCATCAAATGTAATATTCTTGAAGTCGTATTCACCCTACAAATTAAAAATAAATGAAGTTTAATCCATATTATTCAAATTTTGTAAAAGATGTATTTTCAATACTGAAATATTATGTAATTGAAATTTACAAATATTTAAAATTATAAACGCAAAAACTGATATAAGTTTTAAATATTATTTTTCACAATGAAATTATTTTGTAAACTAATGTAGGTATATGTAGTGCCATATAGATATGGTTCATATATAATACACAATATTATCTTAATCCAAAATTATATTTATATGACATGAAAAAAACAATACAAAATAGATACTTTTTTACCGCACCATATTAATTATTAAATTTCTCCATTAAGACAAAGATTTGAGATAGATACAATAAAGATAAAATATAGTCATTATATATTATAAAAAAAATAAATAATATAATTCCAGTAAATTAAGTATCTATTATAAATTAAAAGAAATTTATCTTTAAAACAACCTAAATGGAATTAATTTTAAATTACACTTACAACCATAGGACATTTTATCAAATAGGAGTTTGATGTTTTAGCGTTAGAAAATTGTAAAAGAAATTTAATTTTTTCACAAACATCATGAATCTCATACGATACAACACTAACACAATCGATGTAATGCATTTTACATTTGGACACACTAAAACTTGCCTAGAATTAAAAAAAAAAAAAAATTAAATGACATAATATAAACACAATTAATAAACAATTTTAGAAAAAATTATTAATATAATTCTCCCCATTTCTATGAATAATAAAATATTAATACTTATTATGAACATTGAACAACAATATTTCTCATGGTTATTTTTTACTCTGTAAAGTGGTTAGAATAACTCATCTGAATTACTCCACCATCTATATACTTATTACAACTTTAACTTAAAACAATAATTATAAACCGTTTGTAGTCATCTGTACAGCTTACAAAATTAAGTTGCAATATGAATGCTTTGATAATTCTTGAATTAAAAAAAAAAACAACAACAACGATAAAAAAAATTTTTGATAAAGATACACTATTTATCTTCTCCAAGGTGAGTGACACTAGACGCAGGAAAGGGCAAGATACTTAATATATATTTGTAATTTGAATATGATAAAGTAGTAAAGGACTAATACGCATAGGTAAAGTTATTATTTATTAACTATTTTCATGATTGCTATACCACTTGATATAAGTCTGTAATTATCTTTACGTTACTATAAATTATATTCATGTGGAAATCGAAAATCAAATAATTAAAGTTTATTACACCTATCATGTTTTGTTGAGTTTAATAACTCACTTCTTAATCAATATAAAAACCCGTATTATTATATTGCTTAAATACCAAGTAACACTATATAAGTGACTCAATAATTAAGGAATAAAAAAATTAAATAACACACGCCCTTACATTTATAGAAATAGAACAGATTGGACTGATAGTATGTTAAAATAGATTATTATATTTTTTTCAATTTTAAAAGTTAAAATTATATTTACTTGCCTCCAATTGAGAAATACTTTCGTGAATGTTCACATGAACAAATATCGATTGTTTATCATAGAACTGTTTATATGTTGCTTCCTGAACCGTTGCAATCGTTTTGTTTACACTAATAACTTCAAATACAGTAAAGCGTACTTCACGTTTCAGCGACGATAAACCCGATATCGAATTCTAGATAAAATATGAATATTACAATTTTTAGTTGAGTTAAAATAAATACAGATGCAATAACTTACTATTAAATGAATCAAAATAAATATCGCATACAAATAGATGAATAAGAAACAAATAAACTTCATTTCTTCGAATTATATAAAATTAAACTTAGCTTGTGAATTAATTAAAAATGCTTAGGAAAATCCTCATTACATTTGTATTAATAAAACTTGAAACTCGTAGTTCAAATTGTTAAAGCTATACATTTATAAATCATACCTAGGTAATTTTATAACTTTTATCGTTATTTATGATCTAAACATTTTGAATTCATCTCTATGTTAAACATTAGATATTTATAAATGCATTTTCAGTAGATATCATTGTTATATAGAATACTTGATCATAGCATTATTAAAAAAAATTTGAGTTAAATAAAAATATAGGATTTTTATATTAAAATAAAAAATAATTTTTATATTCATTAGTGAACAATGAATTAATTTTACAAAAATGTAAACAATAACAAATATCCGCAATGTCAAATAAATAACAATACGTATTAAAGCCAAATTTGTATAAATTATGCACATTATCTATGCATTATTTATGTTTAATTGTATTAGATCAAAGGATTTTTATTTAATTTTTTTTTTTTGTTCTGTGAACAAATTTTTTTAATAAGTAAATATTTTGATGTTATATCTTGGTATACATCTATTTACTTCTGATTATATGATTTAAAGAATAGCAAAGTGTTAATAAAAAACATGGTAAAAACTGACGATTGACAAAAGTCAGTGCCATTTCGACAATAACGCATATTGTATATATATATAAATATGAAATAAAATTTTTCATGTGATTATGTCATAATTTAGTAATACAATAATCAAAAGGCTTCAAATGAAAATATAATAGTTGTTACATAATATTTTTCTGTTGTTTTCGATTTCGCCTTCCGTGTTATACAAAGTGAAGGTCAATATTCAAATTACCAAACTCTACTTTCATTGAATAGTAAATTAAAACTTAACATTTTCCAATAATATTCCCACTATTTATCAATCAAAATACTAAATAAAATTCCAAACTTATCCGCCTAAATCAATATATTCTTATAAATGTATACTAACTTATAGACTGTAGTCATATACAATTTATTAATAAGCAATACAATTATATAATTATGTAAAAAAAATAAATATAATTTATAGATCATAAACTGACTTTTAAATTTATTAGTACTAGCAAGTAATATATTAGCTCCATTAGTCTTACGATCGATCTCTTTTGATTGAACCGATAATATTTAAAGCATAAGAATAAGATTTTAATTAATTTATTTTACTACATAGATAATTAAATATGTAAGTATGTAGTTTGTATTGCCTATAGTATAGGCAGTTATAGGCCCTATAAGTTTTGTCCGATGGAAGTTGATTCCATTACACCACTCAATCGACATATAATCATTAATAATTAATTATATTAATCATTCCTAAATTTTTATTTATAAATAAAGAATTTATCAATTATCATAATTTTAAATTAAAATAAATATTAAAAGGGGACCCTTAGATCAAAATAACAAAGCATAGTATTTTAAAACCATACGACTTTGAATGAAAAGTTTTTTAATTTTTGTATTGAAAACGAATTTAATTCATCAATTATTTAACTATGTTTTAACAGAGGTATTTTTAATATCTTAAAAACGTTTTATGGAATAATAAAAATTTTTAATTTTTAATTGAATTTAAAAAAATATTTTTACGTTTATTGATATTTCTATTAAAAAACAAATATTGAGATTGACTTTAGACAAAAGTTAAAACACAATAAACTATTCGTGGATGAAATGCCAAAAATATTATTTTTAATATCTAAATATATATATAATATTATCGAAGAATAATTATTTTAAATATTTTTGTATAAAATATCAAAAACAACAACAATTATAGTTTTGAAAGGTGTTAATGATGATTATTTCTTCCCTTCAGAATAATTTGTTAATTTTCTTGAAAATATTAAAAATAAGAATCTATATAGCAATTATTGGCGATAATATGTGGAATGTAATTTTCATGTAATTGTATTTATTAGTTAATAGTGTAAGCAGTACAATACAAAGACAACGTATAATATAAAAACAAATATAACCAAAACTGCATGTAGGTCACTGTCACTTCATTAACTTCAGAAATATACCATTTAAAATGTACTTCATCATTAAAATAATTTTCAAAAACCAAACATTTGAATACTTCTTCAAAAATATTTAAATATTAAATTTTCATTTTTAATATTATTAATAACTAAATATTTATAATATTAATGTTATAAATACTCTTTTAATATATTTATATATTTCTTTAAGCATTAAATACCTAATAATTGTAGTTATCATTGCAGAAAGTCAACAGTTATATTCCGAAGAAATGATCACTACTATGAATTTGTCGGATATCTATACCTATATAAAGGTCATCAATTTATCTTCCCTCGTAGCAACTTCTCATTGGCGATCGCGGACAAAGGCCGTGCGATTATCACTTGTCCATGATGCCCCGCCGATACCGTTCAGTTATTGCCTACTCTACTGCCATTCATTGCCAAATACGATCTATGCGCTTTGGTGTTGCCAAAACCCATTTTCGGTTCACCGCCCATTGTGTCACGTGCAATGAATTCTTGTTGTTCGCGTTATACCGTATTACGAGACGTTAATTTTGAGGTATTTCTGATCTCTGACACCGTCTTCGGTGGTTTCCTCGATTTTATAATAGGTCGTGCGTCACGTTTTGCTTATATATATATACCAAACCACGTGTTTGGTGGACCCGTTTGCGTCACTCGTCGATCAGTTGTCGCATCCCTCAGCATGATAACATTTGATATTGTGGACAGATCAAAAACTCGATGCAAGACCTTTCCGTGATAACGATATACATCTGGTGCTGTCTGTCTATTATCTTTATTGTTGTAACTTTGTGTTCGCCGATCAGCCAGTTATTATATTATTATAAACTTATATTATTCTAACAAATTGTATGTCTTCCTGTTCAGTAGCGATCCCTGTTAATGTCTGTTATTTATACGTGTTTTAATGACTAAAATAATTTGGTGTGATTACGTCATAAATATATATATAATTGTTGGTATATATCATTCAATAGTAGCGGTTATCTCCTCGAGCACATATATGCAGGTGCATGGTGTGAGGTGCATTGTGGTTGAACAGTGTCAACGAATAAGCTCTTTATTATTATTATTAGTATAACCGAACCGGTCGACGTCCTCTAGGTCAGAGCAAGAGGTTCGTGCTATAGACACATAAATACTTCTATATCATAACTTTATCTTCTAGAATAAGTTAGTATCAGTCTATTATTATTTATATTATTTTTGACCGAACCAATTTTGATCATTCTGCAAATACCCGCGACAATTTTTCTAACGTTTTACGCAACTCAACAGTAAAGACAAGCACAAAGTTAGTGCTCGAGCTAATTTCAAATAATACAACATAACAACAAATATTATATGACTATTCTTTAATATTAGAATGAAAGTAATTAATAGTTCATAACATATATACATATAACTAACTCACGATATAAGTTATATAATATGTATTAGTTTTAATAAAAATAAAAATAAATAGTTGATAACAATAAAATTACACAATGCCAAAATACAATACTTGTCAATAATATTTTATTTTAACTAAAATATTATAAATAAATATTTGAATTCCATAAACGATGAAAATTTTCAATAAAAATTGTGATAATACGTTACATTTATATATTATTATATGACTGTCTTCTTATATTAAGTATATATATAATAATAATACCATATATTTTATTGAAATAAGTTTTTCATTAATTTTGATTGCCTGTTAAAAACTTATTTAGTATTACAAGATTTTTATTATTATTATTTCAGAAAACTGAAATTCTATAAAGTAAAAATGTATATTTATACGAACAAGTCTATTTTATCATTGAAAAATTTTGGTTTTCTATGCATTCTATTTTCTGTATTGTTGAAAATAAGCA
>NW_020270643.1:0-15716 GCF_002803265.2 Melanaphis sacchari
AAAAGCATTTTCTGATACCCTGCGTGCTCTGCTTAATCGATAATTAAAAATTTTCTCTTTACTTCCTTTCATTTGGTGTCCTGGATATGGTTTTAATATATTCTCACCGAGTGCAAATGCACCATCAGCCACTATAACGTATGGTATAGAAATAGCTCTACCAGGTAAACTTATAGGTTGAGGTAGATTTAGTGATTTATTTATCAAACCTTTCCATAAGACAGTATTTTTCAATACATCAGGAAATACGTCCCTGACAGCCAACATTTACGTATGTGAACGAGTAGTTCGCGTCAACAAGTGCCATTAAAACAATACTAAAGTGGCCTTTATAGTTAAAAAACTCGGTTCCGGTGTTAAATGGAGCTTGTAATAAAATATGTTTTCCATCAGAGGCGCCTATATAATGAGGAAAGTTCCATTTTTCTTCGAAATTGAAAGCCATTTTGAGCCAACTATTTATATCTGATGGCATCTAAAAAAAATAAAGTAGAATAATATTTAGTATATTGTTTATAAATATATTATATAATAAATGTATTTTCTTACCATTATATAAGTGTGGAGGCAAGTTATTAATGCTTCGCATACTTCTGGTACAATCTGTGATATTAATTGTTTTGATCCTTTAACGTATACATTAAAGAATGATATGAATCACCAGTAGACAAGAATCGTAAAGTTATTGCTAAACGCAAATACAGAAATACTATCCCGAAAATTTGTGTTTTCTTTTATGACTTTTGGGCCAATTAAATTAATTCAAAATTCAAAATCAGTACTTGACATTCTGGTAAAATTATTAAATAAATCACCGTCATGTAAATCTAAAATGAAATTCTCACCACTGTAATTCTTTCTTCGTTGAAAAAGTTGTCTTTCCCACCACCTTTTTTTAAAAACTTTTTTTTTTGATGTTATGTTCTTACGCATTATAACAAACGCAGCAGCGCTAATGCAGCATGCGACTTGTTCTAGATCATACATAGTCACGAATGTTAGCAATCATATAGCGAACAACTAAATTATGAACAAACGTTTGTGGTCATTAATAAAATGTTTGACAAACGTTCGACAAATATTTAAAAAATGTTCGACAAACGTTTGACAAACAATGTTTCCCCAAACGTTTGTTAGGTGTGGACGCACCTATAAACTTTATTGTGATAATTATTATACCAGTATACCTCTGTTTGAGTTTATGTATCAAAAAGGTATATTAGCTTTAGGAACTGTACGCTGTAATAGAATTCCAAATTGTGAACTTCCAAATGACAAATATATAAAAAACCTAAAAAGAGGAAAATCAGTTGATAAAGTATCATCATATGGAACCGCACTGTTGTCTTTAGTTTTGTGAAAGGACAATAAAGTGGTTACACTTTTATCCACATATTGTGGGAAAGATCCAATTTCTGTTGTAAAACGTTATGATAAAAAGATGAAAACTCAAATAGGAGTAGATTGCCCATTTTTAATTTAAGAGTATAACCGTCATATGGGTGGTGTGGATTTACTTGATAGTCACATAGGCAGGTACAAAATTAAAATTAAGTCTCGCAAATGGTATATAAGAATATTTTACCATTTGCTAGATATGACAGTGGTGAACTCATGGATCCTATATAAAAGAGTTTGTAAAGCTAAAGACATTACTCCCAAGTTTACTTTGGCTGGTTGGAGAAAAGATCTTGCTTACACATTGTGTAAAATTGGTGAAGTAAGACCGAAAAAAGGAAGACCCTCTACACCACTGTAAAATAAAATAACTAGTACTAGGCCTCAATCGTTTAGACCATCAAAGGATGTGAGAATAGATCAAACAAGTCATTGGCCAATTCGAATAGATAAAAGAGGGCGATGTAAATATCCAAACTGCAAAGGTTTTACAAACAATCAATGCTCAAAATGTGCAATTTATTTATGCAACAACAAATCCCATACATGTTTTCAATCATACCACAACAAATAGATTGAAAAAACAAAATTCCTTTTCTTTTCTTTTAACATTGTATAAAGTTTATAAAGTTAAAGTTATGTTTAAATATTTATAATGTTAATTTTGGTTTTGTTTAATATATTTTATCTTATTTAATAAAGTCCTGATGAAATTTAATATTTTGAAGTCATTTGCGCACACTGTAGCAATTTTGCAACATGTTTAAAATTTGTGATTTTCATAGTAAATATGGCTTGTATAATTTTTTAAATATTTTTTTCAGATTCTACGCCTTAAAATTAGTTTAAAAGAATTTAGTTAAAAAAAAAAAAAAAAAATCGTGCATTTAAGGGTTAACTTGAGTTTAAAGCATTAAATGAAAAAAAAAATAGAAAATTATTAAAGTGCACAAGTGTTTTCTGTATTGGTACATTTCTTTTTTAAACGATTGCTTGCTTGTGCCAACCACTTGCTAATTGACAATGCGATTTCTATATCTGGTACTTTTTCAAACTTTGAGCATAGATGAATTGCATCTATAGGAATTATACATAAAATTTTAAAATACATATTATATAATTAATCGTAAGTATATGGGATTCTTACCAAAAATAATTTTACAAGAACTGAGAGATGACAATTTGTTTTTTCCTTTATGTCCAATATAAGAATAATACTTCAGCCTAGGGCTTACGATTTCACGTGTACTTAAATGCACGGGTACACGTGTAATTATGAAACCCGTGTATTGATCCGTGTATTTAATGTTACACGTGTATTTAATATTACACGTGTATTTAGTATAACACGTGTATTTAATATTACACGTGTATTTAAGGGCTTGATACCGAAAAAAAATTTTCCTGTTTCGGTTTCGGTTTTTAACGGTTTAAACGATTTAAAATCGGTAACGAAAATAGGTTTCAAGCCCTGTTTAATATTACACTTGTATTTAATATAACACGTGTTTTTAATGATATATAATAATTGATAATGTATTATATATGTTAATATATTTAGCATATAGAAAAAAACCAATTTAACAGTAGGTAATAAATAATAAATATACAATATTAATAGAAGATATTAGTCTCACATTCCAGTCTTAGATAATATAATAACATAATAAATTATAATTAATATTAAACAAAAAACATTAACAACAAAACAAATAATAATAAACTATAATTATAATAATTTGTATAAGGTTATAAATATATTAATCAATTAGATGTCTATTTTGATACAAAAAAACTAACGTGTTTACATTTTCTGGGAGTAAGCAGCTCCTTTTTGGTGTAACAATATTTTCCGGCAGTTGAAAAACATCTTTCATAGCTGACTGATGTAGCTGGTATTGTGAGATATTTCTTCGCACATTCGGAAATGATTGGATACTTGATTGTTCTTGTATTCCACCACTCAAAAAGATCCAAATCAAATCTTAGTTGAGGTTCAGCCAGATAACCTTGTAATTGTATTTTTGGATCATTCATATCGATCATTTCGTCACCGTATAGGAACTCCATGGCACTTGTATGTGAATTTTTTGTATGTTCCGTAACAGAAACCTGTGGATAATTAGTTTCAAGTATATTTTGCAACTCTTTTCGAATATCATCTCTTGAATCAAGTGACTCATGTTCTAAGTCCTTATACCTTGGATCGAGTAAAGAAGATATTTGACTTAGGCTTACAGTACTTGAGGATGTCCATTCGAGATTAAAACGGGTTTTTATTTGTGTTATAAGTGATTGCTTGAAATATATTTCAATATCATCTTCAGTGTCATTTATTGATAAATGTTTTTCTATTACTTTTTGTAGTAATGGTCTGACCATTGAAACGGGAGAATGCTTTTCATCACAAAATAGTTGCGTTATTATTTGTAGTGGTTTGAGTTTTTTGATAAGAAATTCTACCCTAGCCCATTGGCTCTCTGTAATTTCAAACTTTTGTGCCATAGTTGCACTTGTAATAGTTCGATCAGCTATGACGTTAGTTAATGGAGATCGATTAAGGTATAGACGTTCTAACATCATGAAGGTAGAATTCCAACGTGTCTTACAGTATTGAATCAAAGCCGTTTTTGCCATACCAAGCTGCTCTTGTTTAATTTCTAATGATCGTTTCGTTATATTTGAATGTTTAAAATGAGAAACAAGTTTACTACATTTTTCAACTAATAATTGAATATTATCTTGTCTTAGCGAATGGTTAATAGCAAGTTGAAGTGAATGAGCTGCACATGTTACACTGCTAATGTTTGTATCGCTAGATATTAATGAAATGGCATTAACAATGTTCCTAGCATTGTCGGTGACAACAGCTATGACTTTACTGTTAACTTCCCATTCATTAAATGTATTGCCCAATTGAATCGCTAGATTCTCAGCTGTATGGCGTTCTTCCATTTCATGCGTGCTAAGGGTATAAGAGCTAACGTTCCAATGTAAATCAATTGTATGTGCAGTTACGGTAATATATGAATCCTGAGATAACGAAGACCAGCCGTCAGTTGTACAAACGATACTTTTTGTCTGATGTAGATTTTCCCTTATTTTTGTTTCAACTAACTTTTTTAATCTATTTATTCTAGCTTTCATTGCTTCTTGCTTACAAACTTTATAATTGGGCTCAACGACAGCCATAAAATTTTTGAATCCTATGCTCGAACAAAATGAAATTGGTAGTTGATTCATTGATATTAATTTTGCTAATGATTCATGAATCAGTTCTCTTCGTTCGTTACTGCACGCAAATTTAGATTTTTGAACTTTCAATACATTAGGTCTTTTGCGTTTTCGACTAACTGGTGACTTATGTTCAACATTTGAGTTAACTGGACCTTCCACTTCACTTATGCCATCAGAGTCATCATTTTCTGCGAAATCGGAAGATGAAGGTAAAGGTAATGTAGAGGTGCAGGTCGATGAACTTGAAGTTGATGAACTTAAATCACAAATTTTATAATTTTTCGAATTAATTGATTTAAATTTTTTGGCTGAAGAGTGCACGAAAAGTATACTCAAGATTCATCATACGTTGTACAGTACAACTTGTATTTATATAATAATATACACGTATGAGTAATTTATTGTTTTCAAATAATAAAATTATTCCGTTTGAGATAATTAAGAAAATGGAAAAAAAAATTGAGCGTAAATTTTTGATTGTTTTTTATTAGCGTCTAAAGTTAGAAATTTGAAAAAATACGTAAAATGCGTAATACGTATTTTTTTGGTTTGAGTCTAAAATTTGAAAATTTAATATGAGATTCTCCATAAGTTTTTCTACCATTCTAACAAAAAACATTTTTACCGTAAGTCAAACTAAATTTTTATGAGCGTTTGAACACTTTGAACTTGGAAGTAAGACATTGGGTGTTCCCCCGTTTTTTCCGTGCACGAATTTCTTATTTTGATGTAATTCAAAAATAAATTATCGCAGACATTTTAAAATTTCACCAATTGTTAAGATAACCATTTTATACACACCAAAAAAATTTTAAAATAATTTGACAAGTTTTCGGCTAATTGTAGGCCTAAGAAATTTTCGGTTTTTCCAAAATTTTTTTTTTTAAATATAGATAAAAAAATTTTGTTGGGTCAAATTTTTTGAAAATTTAATACAAAATTCCTCACAAGTGGATTAATTAGCAAATCAAAAATAATAAAAATACATAGGCACAATTTTTTTTTATAAGCATTTAAATATCAAATTTTGACCGAAATTCATCATTGAAAATTTGCAAATGGTTTTGTTGTTAAAAATTCATCAAGCGTTTAGTTTTTTATACTTAAGGATTGAAAATTTAATGCAATGTTTTATGTAAACAGTTTATTATGTTACTAAAAAATCAGAAAAAAGTATTCAAATTATAATTTTTTATATACATTGTCAAATGAAAATCAATTATAAAACTATTCTGTGGTATGACCGTCGACCAACAACCTATATGATATCACGTATCTTACTTAGTAACAAAAATTCAAACAAATAAACGTACCTTAATAACTGACAATTTGTTGGCTTCAAATTATGCACTAATTTTAAATGTCGACCTAATGATCCCGTAGTTCCACCAGTAGGGGAGACCGGGGATAGTTGTAACACGGGGTAAATTGTAACATAGGCGTAATCAATTTGTAGATTGTAATTAAATTGTTCTAATAGATGGCGTTAGATTCGTCATAAAAAACTATCAGTTTTAGTGTTGTTATTACTGATATATTATCATTACCTACGTAATTACGATAAGAAATTTGTCGTTATCACTAAAATGTAAATAATATTTAAGTTTTATTTTTTCATCTAATTGTTTGATTTAGAATAATTTATACATTTATTTTACATTCATGTGAATGAAAATCAAACGTAGTTTATGGTCCAACAACTCTCATTTGTGTAAGTATAATAGTTTTTTTTTTATAACATCAAATATCAAAGAAAATCAAATGGGGTAAAATGTAACAAACCCATTGGGGTTAATTGTAACACTGTTTTATTTGTATTAAATTTCAATTATTTATTTTCACTTAATCAACCTGTCATATTTATTTGATAATTGTTTAAAATTATTAGGTACTTATATTTAGTAATGGCTAGAAATTATATAAGAACCACCAACAGAGGGTATACCAAAGAACAAATAACAAATGCCTCACATGAAATCATATCAGACAAAAAATCAATTCGAGAAACCGCAAAAAAATATGGATTATGCCATGTAAGTCTTTCACGTTATGTGAAAAAAATTAAATGTAATGACAATGATAATAATGTACCACCAGCCATAGGCTATAATTCCCCTAAAAAAATGTTCAGTGAACAATATGAACAACAGTTGTGTCAATATATTAAAAATTCTGCTGACATGTATTTTGGACTTACTCCTCGTGATATTAGACAGCTTGCTTATCAATTTGCTTTAAGACTTTGTCTAAACTTTCCAAAGTCTTGGGAAAAAAGTCTTATGGCTGGACCAGATTGGTTTTCTTATTTTTTGAAAAGAAATTCCACTCTGTCCCTAAGACAACCAGAAGCAACTAGTTTGTCTAGAGCAATGAATTTTAATAAACAAAATGTCAAAACTTTTATGGATAAATATGAAGCTGTTTTAAAAAAATATAAATTTGAAGCTCAACATATTTATAACATAGATGAGACTGGCATAACTACTGTCCAAGCGCCATCCAAAATTGTTGCTACCAAGGGTAAAAAACAAATAGGTTCTATTACATCGGCTGAGCGAGGTGTTTTGGTAACAATGTGTTTAGCAATAAATGGAACTGGTAATGCCATACCACCCATGTTTATCTTTCCAAGAGTGAAGTTCCAAAATCATTTTTTAAGAGGAGGTCCAATTGGATGTATTGGTACAGCAAATAAATCGGGTTGGATGCAGGGTGAAGAATTTTTGCAATTTATGAAGCATTTTGTGAATCATGCTCGTCTAACCATAGACAAAAAAGTGTTGGTGCTTTTAGATAACCACGAGTCCCACTTATACCTTCCTGTGATTGATTTTTGCCGTGACAATGGTGTTGTGTTACTATCTTTTCCACCGCATTGTTCTCATGAACTTCAACCACTTGACCGATGTGTATATGGCCCATTTAAAAAGTATGTCAACAAAGAAATGGATCGATGGATGACTATGAACCCTGGTAAAAGGATGACTATTTATGATGTTCCACAGATTGCAGTTGGTGCATTACCTGATGCAACCTCTCCTAGAAACATAACTAGTGGTTTTAAAGTGTCTGGGATCCATCCATTTAACCCTAATGTGTTTGGAGAAGATGAATTCTTACCATCGATTGTAACAGATATAGAGCTGCAAACTTTTGAAACACAAGATACATTTGTTACTCAAAATCTTATACCTACAACTTCAACTGTTAATGATAATGAATCAGTCTCTTCAACATCTAATGTTAGTATGCAAACTCCTCATAATAACAACATAAAAGTAACAAGTCCTGCCATTGATACTCAAACATCTTGCACAGATTTAAATAATACGGCATCAACGTTTATTTCACCTGAACATATTCGTCCATACCCAAAAGCAACAATACAAAATAAATTAAATCGTAAAGGTAGAAAAAAAGGGAAAAGCGCAGTATTAACAGACACGCCTGAAAAGATTGAACTAGAAAAAAAATATAATGCAAGAGTTGTAAAAAGAAATATATTTGAATCTAAATCTAAAGTAAAGAAAGATGTGAAGAAGCTAAAGAAGACGATTAAGCCAAAAAAAGCCAAATTATATCATGACAGTACAGATGAGGAAGATTCATTTTGTTTGGTTTGTATGGAAAGTTATAATTTGAGCAAATCGAATGAAGAATGGATACAATGTAATGATTGTAAATTTTGGACTCATACTGAATGTTCTAGAGAGTGTAGAGGTCCATTTTATGTATGTGATAATTGCAATTAAAAGACTAAACAGTATTATTAAGTGACAGAAAGTTCTTTTATTAAAAGTGATATTAATTTAGTAGTTTGTTTTATGTTTGATTTAAACTTGTTTTATAATCATAAGTTGATTTATCATTTATGATAAATTTTTATTCAATAATTATAATAAGTTTATATGATTATGTTATAAAAAATAGGTATTGTATTATTTAATATTTAATATGTTGTTATTTGCAATTAAAATACTTAATAGTATTATTAAGTGACAGAAAGTTATTTTATTAAAAGAGATATTAATTTAGTAGTTTGTTTTATGTTTTATGTTTTATTTAAATTTGTTTTATAACCATAAGTTGATTTATGATATATTTTTATTCAATAATTATAATATGTTTAAATGATTATTTAATATTTATTATGTTGTTATTACTATAAAAACCAAGTGGGTTAAAAAGAAATGTTATGTTATAAATAAAAAGGAATTATTATAAAGTTTAATTTTTTGTGTTACAATTTACCCCACCTAGTGTTACAATTTACCCCCCCCCCCCACCGGGGTAAATTGTAACAAAAAAAATTATAATTTTTATAATTTGTTTTAATTTTTGTAATTATGTTTAAGATACTATAGGTTATGTGAAATAACTAGATAACATTATCTATCTATTGGTATCAAAAGAAAGCATAAGAAATGATTAGTTCACGAGATATAACTATAAATATGAAAACTGTTACAACTATCCCCGGTCTCCCCTACATGAAAATTCGTTGATATCATCACACATATTACAATATCCTTTGTCTCCAATACGTTTGGCATACTGCCATACCCAACTTTTTAATTTAGACATTTTAGAAGTTAAAATACGTTGAACTTGAGAGGTGACACTTGAGACTGTGAGACGGCGGCAAATATAACATAATATGGTATCGTTTAATTTGGACTTTGGAGTATAAACTATATAATAAACTAAGAGTTTATCAATTATTATCTTTGTTTGATTAACCTATTTTTGTTATTCCCATTATTTACTTTTCATATATTATTATTTATTAAGCGTTTTAATATTTGTTACGGGCTCAGCCATTCATGTCTTTTATATTGTTATATGATATAATTGATAAGCAGCGAAATAATGCACTTTTGTATAGATATAATCTTCGTAATAATTATTGCATACACAGAGCATAATATAATATAAGTATAATCTACAATGACGTCCTTGACCATCGAACTAACTATAGTACCTATATACTATAGTGTACGCCTGTGTACTACTGTTACATTTTTTTTTTCTATATCCTAAATTTATTAACATTTATAAATTGTTATACATTATAAATTATTATTTATTATAGATCATTAAATACACGTGTTATATTAAATACACGGTTAAATACACGTGTACTTAAATACACGTCTACCCGTGTACCCGTGTATTTCAAATACCCGTAGGAAATCGTAAGCCCTACTTCAGCCACGTATCATCATACAATTTTTGCATCATATGGCGTACTGAGTCTGATATAGATCTACCTACTAATCTGGATAGTTCATTAACCTATTAATACAAAAGAATAATTAATATGCAATGTGAAAAATAATAAGATATTTAGAGTAAAAATCAGAATTGTTTTTGACACACTTACTACTTGGGCCCGTGTAGTAGCATTTTCAAGTTCAGTTTCAACATTTTCAAGAGTTTGTACACTACTAATTGGAACATTTTCAGTGTTCAATAAATTTGAACTGTTGTGGTTGTCTTGATTACTTAGTGAACCAGAGGTGTTCAAAACATTGACAGTATGTTCCATCATACTTTTTATTTCATTCACTGTATATACTAAATTTTTAATATCAAATTTGATATTTGTCAAAGATGTTTTTGTATAATCATAACATTTTGTGAAATTAATTTACAATATTAATGTCTAAAAAAAAATAGCATTTTATGTTATAAATTATAGCACACTAATAAAATAACAAAATATAACTTACGTTTAAATTCATAAGTAAGATGAGATATTTTATTTTAACATAAATCAGTATCAGCAACTTGTAATCCATTTATTGAAAGTTTATCATTTACTATAATATCTTCTTCAATAGAATCTAAAATACAATTAAATATAGAAAGTAAAACCTTTTTTAATATTATATTCCCCTATAAAATCACCATCATAATAATATATCTAATAAATTGTATAATATATTTATAATTTTTATCTAAAATGTTAATATAAATATGTACAAATTGATCTATAATTGGTGTTAAAAGTTGTATTTAAAACTAAAGAAATCAAAATATAGACAGACTATTTTATAAAAATATAATAATATTTTGTAGGTACTTAAAATCATATAATACAAATTAAACGCATTCAAATAGGTGTTACACAAACAATTTTATGGTGTAAACCTGAATCATACTATAATTCAAATAGGTCCATTAATATTTCTACAATTGATATGGTGAAAAGCTTAATTTTTCTAAAATTAATTACTATTTAAATATAAATAAAAACTACTTTACTTGTATTATTAGGAAACAAACATTTTTTGACATTATTTAATTGCCTGGACAAAGGAGATTGATATTCATTTTGAAATATTTTATTACTACATATTGAACTTTCCACTTTCCACTTGGACTATTTATAATATCAATGTTATCTATGATAATATTTTTCTGATTAATGAAAAAATAAAATACTAAATAATTAATTATATCAACTCATTTAAAATCAAAAATTTGTATATACCTTCTGTAATGGATATTTTATTTGAAGAGAATTCCTTGTTTTTACCAACATCATTATTGTTAATATTATTATAACTTGGGCCTATTATTAATTACAAAAAAACCAATCATAATATTATAAAAAAATAATGGATAATTTAAAAAAAAAATTAAATTCCTAAATCATTTTATCAAACTTAGGTTTTAAAAATAAGTTTCTTACTTAAATCAAATTTATTTTGAATTAGTTTTGAACATCCCGGACTATACAATTTATCTTTATCGCTGTCGTCAAAAACACCATCACTAGAATCTTTGAAATACAAACTTAGGTATTACATTTATTTATGAACTTATAATAAATAATATAAAATTATAAACCTACCAGAAAATTCAGGTGCAGAACTATATTCGGATTCATTAGTTGGAGGTTTCTTTGAATTTTGATAATTCTTTTTATTTTTAGTTTTAGTTTTCAATTTTAATTTTACATTTTCTATTGTAGACAAATCTGAAGTGTTTTGTGCTTTTAATGCTTTACATCTGGCTTCATTATAAGAAGCTAGCAAATGAAAATACAAAGTTTAATTTAATATTAATTGTAATGATGACTTTTAATAAAACTACATAATCACCTATAGGATTTTCTGTCAACAATTTTGCTTTGAAATAATCATAGTCAATTTTATTTGGTTTTTGTTTTGATTCAATTAATTTATTTGTATTCTTATTTTTTTTTTTTGGCCAAGCACAATAGCCATGTTTCCACCATGGTTTTGGAACAGCTGACACTGAATTATTTTGAATAAAATGTACAACGAACCACATACTTCTGAAAATTAAAATTAATAGAAATAACAAATATCTAGTTAGGGTATTTAAATAATTATTATCTAAAGTATATACATTTATAAAATATATGTTATCATACCTATTAATTAACAATTATGCAAGTGAAGTATTATTTTGTTGCTTTAAGAATTACATAAAATATTTTTTTTTATTATTAAGTTATATTATACAATTAATAAATATATATTTTGTTTAACATTCTGAATGTAATATCGCCGTTCCGGTAGAACAATGACGCAACTGCAAAATTTGGTATAAATGGCTTAAATGCTACAATGAGTTTAAATATAGCGTACGCATAATGTAGAAAAACGACGGAACTGTAGTTGTATTTTAGACCGCCAGAGGGCAATTGCGTCGTTGTGAAATTATCAGTTATTTGTAAAATGAATTCGGTGCAACATCGCCGCATGTGTCAGTAATGCGTTTGATGTCAACGAGTGAACTGCTGTCTCCAGATGAAGAAAGACATAACTGCATGATAGGTCACTTTTGAATTATTTGTATTATAATATTGGAGCAACAACGACGTAAGTATCTTTTGTGTCATTGTTTATCTGAAACTCCTAAATAATCAACTGTCATAACTATACTTTGGGCCGTTGTTTAACTAGATTGTTTACGCGATTGCGCCATAACTGTATTTTGCGTCGTTGTTGTAACTAAAAATAGATAGTAGTTATGACAGTTACGTACATTTTCAATTTTAATATTCTTAAATTGAATTAATTAATCTTTTATTACTTCACGCGTATTCCGTTATTTACGCGATAATAGGTTTTCTAGTACCTACTTCAATATTAATATTGAAGTACGTAATACGCATTATTATATTAAAACCTAATTAAAGTACGAAAATTATGTAATTAAAATTACGTATTTTAATTCGGAGTTCTCCGTTCCTTAGAATAAAATTTGAAAAAAGGTAATCGTGAAGTATTTACAGTAGGACTGAAAATGAGCAGCCGAGCAGTCAACTAGCAACAACTCCAAAACAGCAACGCATGGAATTATGTGAAGAACCACCAATTATAGAGCTAGAAACGGTAGTCAGCAGCGAAGACCAACAAGCGACAACTTCACAACAGCAACACATGCAATTATGTGAAGGACCACCAATTAAAGAGCCCGAAATAGTAGTCGGTAGCATTGACCAACAAGCGACAACTTCACAACAGCAAGTAAAGAAAGTTACACATAGAAAAAGTGTGTATTTTATTACAAGAACCAGCGCAACTAAATCAATTATAAAAAGAAAACCAATATTATTACGTAGTTCTGAAAGTAGTTCAGATGAACCTAACCAACCATCCAGTGAAGATAATGACTCATCAAGTTCAGGTACAGATACACCGAGTGCAACTCGAAGTGCTGACTCGAATTCAGGTAATTTTCTTGAAACAACGTGTCCTACTAACAAACCCAAAAAAAAGACTGCGCGATGTTGACAATTGGGGCAAAGTGAAAGCAAAAAGGTTGAAAAATTCAGAACAATTATGAATCAAGAACAGGAAAAATGGTTGATGCTCGAAAGATGGGACCACCATGTAGTGATAAATGTATTCTCTCGTGTACAAAAAATATTTCAGAGGACTACAGATCACAACTATTTGCAGATTATTGGGCTATGGGTTCTTTCCAACGACAACGGGACTACTTGAATTCATGTATCGAAACACTTATTCTGAAATACCGTCGCGTAAGTGCTCAAGAACCTAGAAAGCCAAATTGCGCTTTCTACAGTAGGAAAAATGAGCAAAAAATTCGTGTTTGTAAAACTTTTTTAATAAATACCTTGGGAATAACCGAAAGAAGAATTCGTACTGTTATCCAAGGAAAAACTTTGACTGGGATGGCCCCTATAGACAACAGAGGGAAACATTCAAATCATCGCAAGACTGATCCCGAAGTATTGGCCTCAGTTAGAAACCACATAGACTCAATTCCTCGAATCGAAAGTCATTATGTAAGAAGTGACACCTCTAGAGAGTTCATCGATGGTAGCTTAACTATCTCAGAAATGCACCGAAATTATTCTTCTCAAAGGACTATCGCTAACTTACAAGCTGCAAATTACGACACCTACTCACGTATATTTAACACTGAATTTAATATTGGTTTTTTTCTTCTAAAGAAGGATCAATGTGATATTTGCGAAGGTTACAAAAACGCGACAGGTGAAGAGAAAGCAAAACTCGATGAAAAGTACCAACGTCATCAAGAGGAGAAAACTCTGAGCCGTGAAGAAAAAAATATTGACAAGCAAATGGCTCAAAGAGGCGAGATACATTTGGCAGTTTATGATTTACAACAAGCTGTCTTACCAGTGCCAATGGGTCAATCTTCGGCTTTCTTCTACAAATCAAGACTTAATTGTTATAATTTCACGGTAAAAAGGAGTAAATTTAAAAAAAAAAACAAATATTTTCTTTCGTATATTACTGTTTAATTAATGATAATTTGTTTAGTTATTGGTGTAGGTGAGTGAAATTGGAAAAGACAAAAGCTATTGCTTTTTTTGGCACGAGGGAATCGGAAATAGAGGTGTGATTGAAATCGGAAGTTGTGTGTTACAATATCTTGAAGAGTTGACGAGTCACTTTCCTGGGGCAAACGTTGTTTTTTATTCGGACAATTGTGGAGGACAACAAAAAAACAAGTAAATTCAAGAAATTTTTTTTATTTTTAGAAATACTATAGAAAATTCTTTGATTATTAATTATAATTGAGTCCTTAATTTATTTTGTAGATACATCATTGCCATGTATTTGTATGTGGTTCAATATCTTAACATTCAAACCATAACCCATAAGTACTTGATTCGAGGACACACTCAGAATGAGGGAGATACTATCCACAGCATAATTGAAAAATCATTGACCAGAGCCAAGAAATCCGGACCAATTTACGTTCTAGACCAATATGTGCCCATTATCCGAAACGCTAAAAAGAAAGGAGAACCACTACATGTTCGAGAAATGAATTTTTCAGACTTCAAGGACATTAAAACGTTGCACAATGACATGGCCCTTACCATGACAAAAGATGTATCTGGTAATGATTTTAAACTATCAGAAATTAAAGTTGTACGTTTTGTGAAAGGAAGTGAAGTAATTTTTTTTAAAAATAACTATTAACAGTTGGAGTGGAGTGAACTTAACTTTACATCTAAAAAGACACGTGCTCGAAAAAGCATAGAAACTAATAACATAATTGAAGGGCTTGGAACAACAACCAGGTAAATCCACTTTTTGAAATTGTTCAGGGCTGATAAAAAACAGTTTTATTCCATGATAATCAATACTTAAGGTATTACAAATAAATTTTTCTATAATTAACACGATGAAAAATAATACTGTGGACTTAGAATTTAGTTAACTTTTTTTTTTTTTTAGACAAAAGTTGTCCAAAGTTAAGAAACCTATGGATTTATCTGGTTATTGTGCCAAAAATATTGTTTTTTAAGGGTATACTAATAGTAATTTAAAAAAAAATTTGCTCAAAAAATTGAAATTTTAATTTTATTACTATGAAATATAATAAAACAGTGCCTTAAGTTTTAAATTGAATTATAACAAAACAAGTGGCATAAAACTGATTAAATTCACAAAAAACAAAACAAAATTATTATTAGGTAAAATTAGTAAAATTCATTATCACAGGATTCCTTTTCCTTGTTATTTGTTAAAATACAATATTAATGTATAAAAAAAATCATAAAAACTTTTAAACAAAATTAGTCATATAAATTTAAC
>NW_020270644.1:0-8396 GCF_002803265.2 Melanaphis sacchari
TCATTTATAATTACTTATAAACCGTTATCGGTTATCGTGTTTAAAACAAATTTATGGATTTGAATTTGAATTTGAATTTTAGATTTTAATTTTATGGATTTTGCTCATAAACATATTATATTGTAGACAATAAGTAAAAGCAACATAAAATTGCCTATTTATATCCCCTTAAACTCTATTTGCTTTCTAAAATTAACCAGTTATTTAATTTAACTGACTAAAATAGTAAAATGTAGTACATTTAATATGTATGCTTTAATGTTTATCTAACTGTCTGCACTCATTTTAAAATATTTTATGCTGAAGTATTTTAATGCCGTTGACGGCTAACCAATAGTAACACACTTATACAACAATTTTCGGATCTAAATGTAAGTAACTCTATAAATGTCTTTTTATTAGCTGAGAGTGGCGACAGACTAACATATCATTATACATTATATTAACAAGTAACAACTTACGTTGAATTAAGTTTATTATTAGTTACGGTTTTCGAAATCAATATAACAAATCTCCAACAGCAGTGAATGTTATATTGACTTGAAAATTTATTTAAAAATAACTTATACTAAATTATATTACTAATTGACGTACTTACCTGACTGTCTACTAACATAAATATAATAGTTGAAAATTGGCATTTTTATTTAATATTTGAAACTACTATTTACTAGTTGAATTGACAACAATGTGTATATTTTGATATTGTGCTTTATGAGTTAAAAAAAATATTGTAAATACAAATGTATTATTGTTACATTGATACTTTGGTTGCACTTAAAATTGTTATGATACTTTTTAACATTTATATAACTTAACTAAATCTTGAACTATTAGTAAACTAGAATGTGTTAAAATAAGTAGAGACAAGTAATTTGAAGTTTATCTCTTAAGATATAACTGCATGTAATATCAAATCTAATAATATATATTAATAGTTTAATATGTTTAGCGTACAATTTAAAATACAATTTTTTTTTTGTTTTGTTTTATCTATAAAATAATATGATTCATCTAAGTCATCATGTAAAATAGTGTTTTTTATTATCTTCCACTTCCTAGGTTTGAAGTCTTATGGCTACAATAACCGCTTATATTTACAAAAAATATTAGTTATATGAGCTATTCAATCGACGTGAAAAATCGCGACTGAAGTAAGTACCTGCCTACATTTTCTCCTATGCCTAATTGAATCAACTTCGTTTAACGATTCCGTATCCGTCACCAAGTAAAATTGATCGAGATCGTACGAATTAGTGGTTCACTCCGATAGGATCGCAATAGTATATCTCAAATGTTTACCTTTTTTTTATTACGGACAACCTCTGGTGAACATCGTTCCTTCAGTATAGGCTATATGCGTAAGAAGATACCGTACATGGTACATACTTGCACGATTATTACACAGCTATATTTCCACAGCTTTATTATTAGCATTAGACCTGCTGACTACGTAGTAGCTCCCATTACCGCCACTTAGAGACGGTATTGGTACCTATAGTGTTCACGTCCTATAGTGTTCGATTTAATCATTTGTCATAAATCTTCCTACTGAATATCCAAGTTTCTATTCGTTTAATCAAAGGATTTAAAGTTATAAGAATAATTCGTTTAAAAATACTTTTAATAATATTATATTTAAATTTGATTTTATTTCATGTATTGTGTAGTATAATAAAAGTAGACTGCAGACACTGAGAGGGGCTACAATTAATAATAATATTACAACAATTATTATATTAATTTCATAGCAGCATATAATAATATAATATTAATAATAATAATAAAAAATCGAGCGGTCGCACAAATGAATTATTTAAGTACACACGTATAACAAGCACGCATTCTATGCATATGTGTATTTAGTCAAATAGTAAAAATATATAATTAATTAAGAGAATAGTTGCCATCATAAATCTTATACAAATAAAAATAAAATAATAATAGTTACACACAAAAGCAAAAAAAAAAAAAACTAGCGTTATTATGTATTTATATATAATGTATAGTATATATAAATGTATTACACATATAAGTGGGTACACAATATATATAGACAATAGACATATATAAAACAATGTTATAAAAATATAATAATAACCATTCGTATTATATTTTGATTATCGCGTAATATTATAACTAATGTATATTGTATTGTATAAGCTCGATTTCTACATTTGTCCATGTATAATGGCAATGTTTTTAATTTGTTGCAGCAGTCTGAACTTTGTAGTAAAAAAATTCGATCTCGGCACTATTAATAATAATATATAATAATTTATTTATATAAAGTAGGTGCAAAATAGGCACGCATGGCGGCGCCATAAACCCATATTATTCTAATAATATTATTAATCAATAATAATAATAATAATAATGTATGAAAAAAAAAAAATCATAATAATAATAACAAAAGCGTTGTCCCCCTCTTATATTTTTATGTACAACACGTATAATAATATATCGTTACAGACACACGAGTGGAAGATAATATAATATAATATAATATAATCTATATCTAATGAATTGTTGTAAAAAAAAAAAAATAATAATAATAATAATAATAATAAAAATAAAATGAAAAAACGCGTTGCCGCCGCGATTACGATGGAGCTCGCGCGATGGGTGTACAATTTTTTAAGGGTAAAAAAACATACAAAACAAAAAAAAACAACCGTTTTTTCGACGACCCGCGTTTACACGACGGGTCGCGTGTGTACACAGGTCACGCTTGTCGTCGTATACCAACGTATATTATTTTATGAGAAAACAAACGCTCGTTAAAATCTACCAACGACGTGCACGCGTACCTATATGTGTAGGTATATCATGAAATATAAATAATACTACCCAAGTACGTAGAGGTGCATATCAAACGTATTACCATTAGCATTATTGTCGCGCTATAGTGTACATTAACGATGACGCTTCTAAAAATGTCCTTCAGTCGAACACCGGAGACGTGACACGTTCGCAATAAGCGTGCGCGATTCCTATTACTGCGATGATGTGACGACAACAGTACAATAATTATATGATATTTTACGTGCGGTTTTAAATGCGGTAAAAAATGATAATAAAGACAATGGTGATGTGGTAAATGCGATTGGACGACGCTCGCGCGTAAATTAGTAAATTAGACGGCACGGACGATCGGAATAAAAATGTAAAAGCTCTGGCGGCGGCGGCATCGATCACGGCGATACGACGAGTACGCGGGACGGCGGCGGCTATGTCGATTTAAGGGCACGACGACGTCGTAACATAATAACACGCGTTAAATTTTGATATGCTTAAATATAAACCTAATCAATTACAAATAACCTACGAATGTTTATGATTATATAGCGGTCATATGTGTATCAGTGTATGTACGTATATAATATATATATATATATATATTAAATTGTTAAATAAGTCGAGGCGTGTAAAACAACAGCTAGTCGTACATCCATCGCGTCTTATAATAATAATATATATATTATAGTAAAATGTAAAATAATAATAAGCGGCGATAATAATAATAATTATAACGACAACAATATAATATGATATAATATAATGCAATGTACCTATAGTGGTTATAATTACTGCAGTAGTTTAATTATCATCGTGTCTGTCTTTGGTTTTATAAAGTACAATCGTTTTGAATTTTCTTGAGCCCCCCTCCTGTCATCCGGTGGCCGCTAATATTTTTAGAGAGAGAGAGAGAGAGAGAGTAAGAGATTATTGGACTCACGTCGGTAGCGGGTCGGTGCGTGTATAATATGGTGTCGTTGTGTTTAGTAATAAATTTAATATAATAATAAATATAAAGTTTTTTCTTTAGTGGTTTTCGCAGCCGTTGTTGACGTTGTGGCGATGGAGGTACACGTTCGGCAGCGGCGGCGATGGCGTTCCCAGGCTGTTGGACCGGCCACGGTCTAACAGGTGGAAGCTGCGGTGGCAGCCACTGTAGTGATGGCCAATACGATGGAGGTGACCAGGGCAGAGCTGTAGTACTGCTGCAGATTCGATGCTCCACTAGTGCCGGCGACAGAAGCTTCTGCGGATACAGACAAACAACAATGCATTAAAACCGATCGAGTAATTATTACATAATATAGTATATTGTAAACTTAAGATAATATATTGTACACCTATCGTGTATCGAAAATGACGAGTAACGATAATGAGTCGTATATTTGATAAAATAATTGTAATAAAACTATAAAAGTCTTGTCTATCTATTTAGGTAGAGATCATTTAAATTAATTGTTTATGCTTCGATATTGTTTTTAATACGTTACTTCCCATTAGCAGAATAATTGGTCAGGCAGAGGTAGTATTGTTTTAGGTACTTATACCTACAAATAATGTGGATGTGAGTGTAAGACATATATGATTGATTGTAATATGGTAATTAAAATATTTTCATTAAATGTTAATTTAAAACATAAAATAATGATCATTGTCATTTGTATAATGTTGGCGAACATTTTAAAAAATCCACAACTTAAAAAAAAAAAAAAATTCTGGTTTTTTCAATATATTTTGTTTATTTTTTTATGACTGATTTATGAGTTTTCAGTATTAAAATAATCATTTTTTTTACCAACACTGTCTTTTTCATATTAAAATTATATATACCTGACAAACATTTATTCAACTTTTGTTTCCTATGATAAGTATTATAAACACAACTTCTTCGTGTATTTCAAAATAAAGTAGGTATAGGACAATACTCGTATATTATGATCTAATACATTATCATATACCTACGTTACGTATTATCCTAGCATCAGCTATGACATTGATACGTGCCATTTCAATCCACCAAACCCAGATAAATATAGTAGTTTAAATTTCTAGAAATTGAACACAGACTAACTAAAGCTATACACAAAATGTACAGCCCGATATATATTTCAAGACGACTAGATTATGAAGCAATTTTTATTTTAGTATAATTACATTTACATAAATTATACTATTTGTCTTTTATTTGTTTTCAAACGTGCACATTTTGGTCAAAATGATAGCTTAATGGACTTTAATTTTTCATAACTTTATCTACGAGCCAACGAAGTATCGTGTCGTATGCAATTTAGTTAATGCGCATTTTCCGTGTTAGTCGTACCTATATTAATAACAAAATGTATACTATTAAATAAAGACATTTTGAAAATGCATTGCCCCAAAAAATGGTTTAGAATAAAATTCATCGCATCATAACATGCCTCACTCTGTAGGTACCTATGTTGATAAGATAGATTTAATTTTCATGAATTTTATAAAACGATCGTGTGCAATGTATAGACGACACTTCGTAAAAGTATTTTATTTAAATTTAATATAATAATAATCGTGTAGTTGGACATTTTAATTGAAATACAATCGTATTTGGATGAAATTACTTGTTTGAATATAATTAATAACAATATTAATTATTTTGTTGGAATTTAAAAATAATATTCATGAGGAATTAAAATTTTTAAGAATATCAAATTGTTATGAATTTTACTATACGCAATGATATTTTTGATATATTTTAAGGTATTATTAAATTTTAAGTTATTTAAGTTGATATTATAGTTTGGTAATAAATATTTATTATTATAATAAATACAATATTTCCAGAAAAAATTGTATCATCCTACTGTAATAGGTACTTAAAGTAAAATTAATGACTTAAATAATTATACCAAAAAATATAGGTACTTAGTGATATAGGCTAACAGATTGTTTCCATTTAGAATTGGACAATGATTTATCATGGAATTCAAAATTAACACACACAACATAGTATTAACCAATAATTCGACATTTAATGTGCAACAGATCGGTACCCACATGCCTACCTCTTTTTATTTATTCACATATTTTTTAAATTGTTTATTGTTAGCTGCATACAAGAGCTAAATATAATATAATGATTGTCAATATAAATTACTTCTAATAAGCCTATCGATTAAAAAAAAATGTATTTATATTTGTGTTTGACGGGACGCGTTAATCAAAATTTTTGATTATGAATGTTATGTTTAATAAAACTCAATTATTAGTTAATTTAAATTATTTTAGAGTTTCGATTTAAAATATTAGTTTGGCTTTTAAATTTATAACAAAATAATATTTTTAATTATCAGTCAATAAAATAAAAATTAAGGGCATATTTCATTAGATTTTTTTGAATATACATTTCTGGACCCTATCCATAAGTAAATGAAAAAACATAAAACAAACAAAACTATACAATCGCAGTAAAATACTTTAATTGACATACAAACGCGCATTCATTTGATGCTTCATAAAAAAGTAGATTAAATGTTGTTAAACACGTCGTTTTTAACGACTTCTTTTGTTTGTGTTCAATTGATCATTACTACTCGTATGTCAACTATATGTGGGAATTGGTGTGTAATAGTCGTAAAACTAGAAAACAGCGATGTGGTACTAAAACCTAATCAATAACTAGGAAAACTAAAATAATTACTTAACAGGAACCCCGATAAGTGATTAGAACAAAAAAAAAAAAAACGGCAGTCATGAGAGGAAACGTCCCTGCAAGGACTTTAACTGCAGCTGTGCTACTGTCAGTTGCAGATTATTGCAATAATATGAATAATTGCGTTTTATAACGTGGTATGTTATCAATTAATTCATAAGAACCATAATATTAAAAAATAAATCGTTTATTTTATTATCGAGTTGATTATGAGTACGTACTACATATAACTTTGTTTTCTTATCAACAAGCGTCAAGATAAATATTTGTACAGCTACTCGTATAATATAGTCATAATGTGCGAAAAATGGAAAGCAGACGTTACACTAATAGACAACTAATTAAACAAATCAATTAAAAATAATTTTTTTCTTTTTAACTCAATTCATGATAAAATTTAAACATTTATATTATAATTTTTAAGGTTTAATACCATTATGTTTTTTTTTTCAATATACATATATAATATGATAATTTAGTTTTCGTAATAAACAAAACCGGTTGTTTATCTGTTAAAACATTATTAATAATAAAAATAAATTATTATATGATTAGAATCGAAAACACTTTAATTTGGGAGAACGGGTTAAATAAATACTATTATGATGTTGTAATTTGCAAACAATAGTTTTAATTTTTTTTTTATAATTAAAGTTTTAGAAAACCAATACGTTTATCAATAGGTAATCAAAGAGAAAAAATAATAATCTCTACCTATAGATATTCAATAATCATTTAAAAAAATATATTTTTATGATTTTATAAATAACTATGGAACAGATTATCGATAGGTTGGAAAGTTGGTTGTTAAAATAATATAGATGGGTACACCTGGCACAGAAAAAAAAAAAAAAGATAAGGTTTTAAAAAATGTGTTAAACTATTATCGTTACATAAAAATACATATGTTTTACTATCGATATATTAAATTTATAATTGTGTGTAAATAAATTAAAATTAATAGACCAATGCGGCCGGCATCAGTAGTTTCAGCTTAAAAATATATAAATTAGATAGTGTTTACCTATAATTGATTATAAAATGAAAAATTGTAATATTAAATTTATATAAAATTGTTACGTCAACAAAATAATAGAACTAACAATATGAATGGTAATAAATGGTAAAATATACTACAGTAATCAATAGTACATCAAGACCCTGTTAGCCATTATTGTTGTTTACATAATATCATGATCAAACTAACAGTATTATTAATATTGTTTTTTATAAGGATTTGAACGTGATTTTAAATTGATTTGATGAAATATTTTTATTTTTACTTTACATGCCATTCCAGCTTACCTATTAATTATAATCAACAACTAATAAATATCTTAATATTATCATTGGTTATGAATTCTAATTCTATACAAATATCAATGATATTACGTAAAACCTCTTAAATGTGTAATTATCTCCATTATTCAAAACTGATTAAACTTAGATATGCCATGTTTATATATATATATATATTAGGTAATAATTTTACTATCAAGTACGAATAATTTGTTAAAAATGTTTTACCCTTTAATATACAAAATAAATCTAAAATATTTATGATGATTTTCTTAATTAAATACATTTTTAAAATCAATAATTAGATGAAAAAATAAATTAAATTTTGTTAAAATCACTAGCAGAATTGATTTTGCAAAATTTAATCCCAAAAAAAAGTAGGTAAACAACAGACGGTGATACATTTTTATATAGAAAAATCCTATTTAATTAAGAATGCTTTAATGTCACTTTCTATTACTTAGTTGTATTTATAGTATTCATCAATAAATACCTACTAGAAAATATTTTCCTTTTATAATACATTGGGTCATGGATATGTAATTGTAAAAATAAGTTACAATTAAACATGTTTATGGACCATATGCTTAATGGTAAACATAATTAAAAA
>NW_020270645.1:0-7186 GCF_002803265.2 Melanaphis sacchari
TATCTTAATATTATTAGCGGTGACGGCGGTTGTGACCATCTAAAGAATATGTGATTATGACTACCGTACAACAACAATAATAATAAAATGTACATAATATTGTATGCCAGTCTTTTTTAAATTAAATTTAGTGAATGAATGTAGGGACACCCGAAACACTCTCCCTGTGCATCATTACTAGAAAGTTACGCCACTATTAGATAGTTTCTGGTAAAAAATTTTATTTGAATGATACTTTGCGGTATAAAATTTAGAAAAGTTCTTGTACTTATAAATATATATTTCGTGTAAATTATTTACTGTGAATTTTTTTATTTAAATTATATGCATTTAGTTATACATTTTGAGTTTATGTTGTGTGCTACTTTAAAAATATCAATACTCTGAAATAGATTGCTCTGTAATGTTATGCGTCATTCGTTTTATATCATATTATTTTCGTTAACTAAAATCATGACAACTGAATTTTATCTGTAATTAAATATAATTATCTAGTAACTTAGGTATAATTCTATTTGTAATGACATTCGTCTTACTACTGTAATAAATGATTTTTTTTTTTTTTTAATCAGTATACGTGGCGTTTTATCGAAACAGTATCTAAAAATGCATATAAATTATTACACTATACAGTATACATCACACGATTATATATTTACTATATTATTGTATGTTCTAGCTTTCTTAGTTTTTCGATCAGAACTTGTAATTCGTATCAGTTTCACCAACAATGATTTCAATCAATTTATAAGTCCTAACTATATTAATATACTCGTATTTCAATATTATACATAACTTACAATACATATCATTGTCATATCTCATCGATTTGTTTTAGACAATCAAAATGTCGTCAAATGAAAAAAAACAACAACCATCGACCTCAAAAAACATTAAACCGTCATCCTCAAAGAATAAACAATCGTCTACTCAAGAGCTATCGACTTCTAAGTACCAAGAACCATCAACCTCAAAGTATGAACAACCGTCTTCATCATCACAGGACCTACAAAATAAGGATGACAAAGGTCCTACGATATGGAATTACAACAAATATCCAAGACCAACGGCGAGTGTTTCACCGATTAGAAACAAAAACGCCAAACCTATGATACCGAAACCATATCGTCGTAATTAGCTGGTATTAATAATCCGATATTCTATAACTACTTTTAAGATTTATTAATTGAACACTTTTTCTTATTTTTTTTTTTTTTATATATATATCGTATTATGTATTATGTATTGTATTGTGTTGGAATCACACAATTTGTTTTATCTAATAAAAATGGTTTACACAATTTTTTTTTTAATGATGGCTATTATATACATTTATACATAAAAATCAAAGCGAATGTGAAGCCTTATAGATTTTGAAGATTCGTGAAAAAATTAGGTCGAACTAGTTCTTTTTAGTGGATTATTCGCTACCAATAACATTAAAACCTTTATATTTCTTTTTTCTCGTTATTGTTTACTCGTAAGAAAAAAATTGCTTATTAGTTATTACTATCCGCCTCAGATGGATTGCCATATCGATTTCGTTTATCCTCGGTCAACACCGTGTAGAGTACTTTCAACTATTATACATAAATATTAAAAATACGATTGACATAATACAGTGTTATTAAAAACTTAAAATTATATATTACTCAATCGATTCTATTGTTAGTGTATTATTGATATAGTAAATGTGATAATGAATTTAATAATAGTCTTACCTATTGGATATTTATGAGGTGTAATAATGTCTAAAATACAAAAATGAAAAAAAAAAAAAAAAGGAAACAGCCGCAGCCACGAGAATCATCTTATCCCGATTACTGACGATTTAAATTATATGGTAATCATAGGCAGTGTTTTCCACAACGAGAAAGAATGGATTGAAGGAGAGTTTTTTTACTGACATTCAATTAATTTTTATAGAATAACCTTATACTATTTGGAAGAGGTATTTTTATCAACGATTATTCCTATACTTAGGCAATGATCTTATCCAAACCCATTGACAAATAAATAGAAATACATTTTGTTTTAAACGTGGAAGACATATTTGCATTACACGGCACACAACATTTAATATAAATAAATTATATTTATATTGTATTATATTCGGGTAGCTATTATGCGATTTATTTGAAAACGAAACTTATTTTAAATTCAATCAACAATTGATTCATCTGAAAACGTAAATTATCATATTAAGAAAATAATATATATTATTAAACAGTAATATTATACATAATACATAATAATAGCATTTAATGCATATACATATAATATTAACAGTTACAAAATAATTTGTACAAGGTAGCAAGAAGACATAAATAAATGTGGTGGTGGAAAATGTAAAATATTTTAATTTTTAAATACATAAAAAAAAAATAAAAATACAAGAACGTCATAAACTAATAACTAATTGTCTTAATCTTCAAACCCTGCATGCGAATAAAATATTTAAAAGATTATTTTTACATTCAAATGGAAATGCGAATCAAAAACTCGTTTGAAAAATCTCTTTTATACTTAGCATTTTTAATTCCTCACTATTTATTACGTAAGTAGGTCTTTTTTTGATATTTATTTTACAATAATGGTTTTTTCATACAATAGAAACAATTAATACACAATTATAATATTATGTGTACTACGTAACAGGAATGTAGTCGTGTTAATTGTTGAAACGCCGTCGCCGCCACCGGGTGTAGGAAACTGTAGAACGAGAGCCATTAATGCCATACTCCCCTGGTACTCGGGACTCAATTTCGGGAGAACAGATGAAATACTGCTGTTCGCGCGGGGTCTAAATAAGTCGAGCCGGGTTACTATGGTGAGAAGCCATACGACGAGAAGCCTCTAAGCCCATATGCCCCTTGTACTCGGGACTCAATTTCGGGAGAACTGATGTAAACATATTTTAATGTTTTAAGGAACCCGCGTGTATCTGCTGTTAATTCTTTCGATGTACTATGTGTTTTTATTATACGCGACGGCCATTTCAGCTTCCAATGAGTTAACAGAGAATACTTAACAAATCTTAAAGAAATATGAAATATAAAATTCAATTTTAACCAATACATAAAGTGCATGGGTCACATAAAATAATATTGTTATATTCAGGTACTTTATAACGATCGATGAAGTAAGTACTTTGTTCAAAATGTAGATTGAAAACGTTATTGCTATAGAATATTAACGTAGCTCAATCGTTTTAATTTTATTATAAATTTACAATACATTAAAATCACAAACATGTGAATGAACCTAAAACGTTACATTCACATAATACATACCTATAGGATATTCTGCCCCACCCCCTCCCATAATTTGGTGCAAAGCAACAACCCCTACTCTCGTATGTAGCTATAAAATTAATAATTTTTAGTTTTGAATTTTTCGCATTTATTGTACTTGTATAGAGCAAAAAAGATAAAGGCAACACGTATCTTTTGTTTTTTTGGAACAAACGATTGTAGGTAATATTAAGTCTTCAGTAAATGCAAAGTTAGTGGATTATCTTAAATTTGTTTATTAGGTACAACAATTTTAACTAAATTTATTACTTATTTTAATCGTCATATTATTCCTATTCATATAAGTAGTAGTTACATTAAATTGCACTTAATATGCAAGATAACATTAAAACTAAAATACCAATATAGAATAAATTTGTATGCGTTTTAAGTGTTCTGATAGAGTTTTCGTCATTAGTTATATACATATACATGTCATATACATGTAATACATACTCGTAATGCATGTTGCTTGTGAATCAAATTTATATTGAAATTACAAAAATCAAATTATCAGCGTAAAACTTTGATAGTATGTCAAAGAATTTTCAAGTACAGTTTTTAAGACCAGTGAAAAACACTAATTTTTAATATTTGTAATTAAACAATGTACCAAATTGTCATATTTTTAATAAGCCCATCATAATCTGACCATTTTATATTGCATACAAAGCTTAGCCTTAAATTACGCTTGCACATATTATTAGGTAGGTGCCTTTTGGCGGAGGTGCCGAACGTAAACGGTTTACTATGAATCTTTTTTACGGCAATACAGTGACGGAACTACTGGGAGGAAGGAGGAAGACTAGAGACTGCAGAGGCCCTGGGCCAACTAAAATAGTCTATTCCCGAGCTTGATAATAAATTTCGCAATTAATAATAAAATCACAATATTTTGATGTAAAAATACAATTTTATGAATTACGGACAATAAATGAATAAAATAAAATTATCGAAGAACAAAAAATAAACCAATATTTTTCATAAAAAATAACAAATGACAAATAATAATAAATGCTAGATTGAATTTCAAAAATAAAAATAAGGGTGAAATTTAGAGATCAAACATAAAAATAGCCAAAAATCATTAATCTTTTTTTCGATAATCCTAGCTCTGTTGTTTCTACAGTACACTTTTGGAATGTAAAAAATTAAGTTTTATATAAGGTATTGCTTCTTATCTTCAAGTCTAACGGAATAGAATTTAAATAAATTCATAAAACTATTTAATCCTTACAGTCTTCAATATAACAAATTATTAAACTTGATACTAACTAAAAATCAAAAAGACACAATGACCTGATATACACAATTATTTATTGTTTTAGATGAGCTCTCCTTAAGCACGGTCTGCTGTGTGAACTAACAAGTAACAGACAATCATTATTCATGTTTTTCGTGTAATAAAATTACATATAATATTTAGGTTTCTTATTGACTATAAATACCGTTCTTCGATTGTCTTAAAAAATAAGTAGTTGGTGAAACGCAGTATTCGTGAAGTAGTTTAATATTTTATGTTAAATGTCAATATAATTTGATATATAATAATTAATTTATCATATTATAATATTGTAATGATATAAAATATTATGATAAAGGTCAATATTATAGTTCATATTTAATTGTTTATAGTTTTTTGAATAATTATTTAAACTTCACAAATTAACTATATTATACTTTTATTATATTTAATGAGATAACATATAGATTTAAGAAAATAGATTATATTATACGTAATATTATCACATTTAAATGGATAACATTTAAATTTAAAAAAATATATTTTATTATAACCCTATGGCATTTGAATGTATGACATTAAATTTTGACAAATACCAAAAAATTATCAAAATATTTGATTGTTCCAATTACGATCAAAGGTGACATCTTAAAACATCTATAAAAACCCAAATGACCCTATGTCATCCGTTCAGTCTTACTTTTCAGTGTCTACTATTGTTGTTTAATCTCTATTTTCTGTTCAAAATTCTATTCATATTATACTTTTAATCATTAAAAATATTGTTTAAATATACAATTCTTGACAATTCATTCACACCTGAAGACTTCAGTCAAAATCAAATACACTAAACCAAAATAACTGTAACCAAAAGGTAAGGTTTTACAATTATTAAACTCATATCATAAGTTACCTCATTCCCTCATTAAATATTAAGAAATACAGTCAAAATCAAATACACTAAACCAAAATAACAATAACCAAAAGGTAAGGTTTTACAATTATTAAACTCATATCATAAGTTTCCTCATAAATTTTTTTACTCATTCCCTTATTAAATATTAAGAAATAATGTCAAGTAATGAGAAAAATAACATTAAATGCATAATTCATATAACAACTATAAAAACTTGTTTCTTAATTAAAATGACCATTAATTTCATCCCGTTTCAAAATCTTATTTTTAACTTATTAGTTATTACAATATGGTATATAACAATAATATTTAATACATAGAGTATGATTGTGCATGGTATCCGCGGTGCAACGGTCGATATAACGTGGTGAATCACACATTTATTCTTATAAAAAAACTTTTTCGTAGTATCTATAAAATATATTATATATTTTATTATATTATTATTATCGAAGACAGCAGTAGGTACTAAAAGCTATTATTGTTGAGCAATGATTTTTATCGTACAAATCGGGCGGTACCCTATTTTATAATACTTTCGGCAGCGACGGTTGTTGTGACCATAAAGAATATATTGTAACGATTGTGTCCGCATAATTATAATTATTAGTAGTAAATAATATAGTTTGGCAGTCTTTTATAAATTAAAATTTTGGGAGTGACTGTTAGGATTTAGTACACCTGAAACACTCCCTCTATGCATTATTGCTAGAAAAAAATTACACCACTACTGGATAGTTACTGGTGGAAAATTTCATTTGGTTGATACTTTGCGGTGTAAAATTTAGAAAAGCTCTTGTACTTAAAAATATGTATTACGTAAAAATTATTTATTGTTATTTTTTTAAATTAAATTATATTTCATTATGAATAATTTTGTATTTAGGTATACATTTTAAGTTTATGTTGTGTACTACTTTAAGAACGTCAATACTCTGAATAGATCCCTTTATGACGTAATGCCGATGCGTCATTCGTTTATATCATATTGATTTTCTATAAATCACGAAAACTGACTTTATATGATGAATATTATTATCTAGTATCTTGGATAATTTTATTGATACGTCTGTAACATTAATACAAACAGCCGATTATACATATTTTGTTTACGTCGTTTTATGCCATGATTGTTCGTTCATATTTATATTATTATATTGGTAAAAATTAGCATAAACATTTACTGAACGTGTTATATCTGTAATGACTAATAATTGATTTTTATAAAGATAAAGCATGCAATCAGAAAATTATTTGATTTATGATTCAAATGTCGTAATGGTTGTTATCCATAAATAAAAATATATCCGATCCTATACGGATGCAGTTCTAAAGAGGAAAATTATGTGTTTCCAAACTTAATATCAAAATTACCTAGTGCTGAAACTCCGTTTAAACTATTAAATAAGATAATTAATTTTTAATCAGTACGGTGTTTTTGATAGGATCTAAAATGTGTATAAAATACAATATACATAACACTGTTGAATTGACTATATTATTGTATGTTTAGATTTTTTCGATCAGAACTTGTGGTTAGTATTAGTTTCACACAACGATTGTTTTAATCAAATCTGTTAGTCATTCTAATAATCATTTTAATAATACATATATAGCTTAAAATAAATATTATTATTATATCTCATCGATTTGTTTGTATAATCAGCAGTCATCTTTATAAACAGTCGTCAAATTCTACAACAAGCAATACGTAACCGGAACGAAGTACACCGC
>NW_020270646.1:0-12694 GCF_002803265.2 Melanaphis sacchari
TACGGTGTACTTCGTTCGTTACGTATTGCTATGATTGCACAAATAAAAATTAAAACAAAATTTTGTCATGAAATGGATTTAAATGATATTTAAAGGAAAATCATTTGACCCAACATTAGATGAATGATGGGGTGGAGCCACTTTAAATACATTGACCACAACAATTCAAAGCAGATTACTCTTCGCTATGGCATAACTTACGTTTTCTCATCACATAGTCATCGCTGTCCCGTATTAAGATTAAAAACTGTAATGATGTGCTCTAAGCAATCATAGTTAAATATTATATAATAATTATGACCTTTAACTATAAGTATTTTCAGCAATATGGCAAATATCAAATATTTAATAACAACTAGCTATAAATCATCTAATAATAATAATGTAAAACAAAAACCGAATAGTGCGAGTTGGATCTCTCGCGCACCGAGGTTCCATACAAAATATGCGGCTTAAGTGTATTATTTCTTTCGATTGCGTTGACATAAAGTTTGATTTACAGTACAGTTTAAAGGTATTATAGACTTAAGTATTTAGTATGGTGCAATTTAATACCTCATCGCGTTCATGGGATGGAGTAGTAACTTTGAAATTTTCAAAATTGTCAATATTTTCAAAATATTTTTCCTGATAAGGAAAACGCTAAAAATTTACGGTTTTCCGTAATTTTTCCTATATCTGTACTATAAGACGTGACTTCGTACGAAACTTCAGATTACAAGTTCTGGGAGTACCCTGTAGGTTTGATTCCCATGCGAGTTTCGAAAATTTGCGGTGCGGCCTAAATGGCTGTATCTTTTGATTACATTATGGCTTAAAGAAAGGTTGATTTTCTACGCTTCCAAGGGGACAGTAAGCCACAGGTATCATATATACAATTTGGTTTGATACCTCCACGCGTTCTGGAAAACGCTCTTGACGAACGGACGGACGGACGAGACAACAAAGTGATGTTATAGGGTTCCGTTTTCACGAAGTACGGAACCCTAATAAACAAACCTATAGTCAGACAAAACACACACAAGACACACGATATAAGAGGGCCGGTCCCAACGGTCAAGGCGGAGTGCTCTTCCGGTCTTTTGTATAAATGATCATAAGCTAGTGTAAAGACTACGCAGATCTATTAAATAGTGTTAAAGAAAAACTATAATAAAGATAAGTGTATTTAAGTGAAAAGTCTTACATTTATTCAGCATTACGCTGGTCACCTTATTCCACATTCAGAAAATCATTGCCAAGAAGAAAGGTAATGTATGATTTTATGATTGATCTAAAGGTGTATAATCAATAACCTCTGATAAATATTACCCCTTCATTTCCAATCTCCTTTTTAAATCATTCAAAGATTCAATTACAATACAAACTTATACTAATCTATCTAAAACAAATATTAATAATATTAAAGAGGAAATAGCTGACATATTTCTTGTAGACTCTGACTATTCAATAGCTCATTGTATATCCGCAGATTTAAAAATGTCTAAAGGAATAGCTTCTCAAATAAAAACGACATTTGGAAACACAACACCTCAACTTGCTAAATTAAAACCTCAGATAGGTGACGCAATTCCAATAAAGATTGGAAATAAAATAATTTATCACTTAATAACAAAACAAAAATATTTTCATAAACCTAAATACGATGACATAAAACTTACTATTCAAAACTTAAAAAAATCCATGCAAAAATTACATGATTTTAAAATTGCTATCCCTACAATTGGATCAGGCGTAGACAAATGTAATTGGGCAATTATCAAACAATCAATTTTTACAGAATTCCTAAATACAAATATCAATCTTTTAATTTGTCATAAAGATAAAACACACATAACTAATAATTGGAAAACTCAGGAACATCAAAAGGTTATAAATTTAATACATAACTATTACCATTTCATAAAACAATTAAAAAATTAAATAAAATTGACGATAACTTCAAAGAAAAAACAAAATCACCCACTGATAATTTTAAAAATGATGAAAGTAATAATGATAATATAAGTAACATAATTAAAATAAATGGCGATCAAAATAAGGACATTAATATAAAAGATAGTAATAAAACAAAATCAATTTTTGAAAATTATAAACCCGGAGAGAATGTCGCAGGGGACGGTAACTGTGGCATTTATGCTGTATGTAATGCTTTAAATGATAATAAATTAAATAAAATTACTTCTATAGCCGATATCTTACAAATATTAAACATTACATAGCTGCCTAATTATTGGATGTCCGATGACGAATTAGCCGCAATCGCTGATTATTATAATCACGACACTTATATTTACAATGACACTAATAAAACAGCAATTATCTATCAAAAGAAAAATTATAATAATAGACCTGTAATCGTTTTGTATAATGTCAATAAAAATACGCATTGGGTCCCCGGAACAAAAACTGATAAATTATCGAACAAAGTACCATCCAATTATATTATCATCAATGACATACCGCCTTTACAACAGTTGATAAATAACAAAGAAAAATAACAATATCGATAATAGTACACTTCCAAACAATTTCATAGATATCCAAAAACCGCCAGATATTAACAATAATATTACATCAATAAAAACTAACATAATAACATCAAACATAATTTCGAACAATTCCAACGACAAAGAAATACTTATGGATAGTGAGGGAACCATAATAAATATATCCCAACATCTTGATAAATATCAACATAAGAAAGTAGTTGAGTTATTAAAAAAATTTATTCATCTTTTTACGACTGATACTTCTCATATAAAATGTGCTAATGTAGATCTTTGTGAAATAAAATTAAAACCAAATTATACGGATCCTAAATTTAATGCACCCCACAGTCTCTCCACAACAACGAAAAGAATTAAAAATACAATTAGATAAACTACTTGATGCGAATATTATTCGTCCAATAATATCAAAATTTGCAGCCCCAGCCTTTTTAGTAAAAAAGAAAGAAAAGGGATCTTATAGACTTGTAGTCTCATATAAAGAATTAAATGATAGAATCGAAACAGATCAATATCCTCTGCCTAGAACTACAGATTTATTAAGAGCTCTAGAAGGATCTAAATATTTTTCATCGTTAGATCTTAATAGTGGTTTTTTTCAATTACCTGTCAAAGAAGAAGACCAATACAAACTTGCATTCACATCTTGTCATGGATTATTCACATTTACTAGAATCCCACAAGGCTTAAAAATTAGCTCAAGCATTTTTCAAAGAAAATTAAATGAATCATTTTCAGAATTATTATATAAATCTCTCATAATATACATTGATGATTTAGCATCTTATGGTAAAAATTTTGAACAAGCTATTAGTAATTTAAACCAAGCACTATTGATAATGGATAAATTAAATTTTTCTTTAAAAACAAGTAAATGTTTCTTTTTCAATAATAAAATTGAATTACTCGGTCATATAATAACTCGTGAAGGTATAAAACCAATGAATAAAAACACAAAAGTAATAACTGAGTTCAAACAACCAAAAACTCAAAAAGATATCAGATCATTTATAGGAATGTGTTCTTATTACAGAAAACACGTAAAAGATTTTGCAAAAATAGCCCACCCCCTCACCGAACTTATAAAAGGAGATAATAAAAAAATAGATTGGAAAATTGAACATGAGGAATCTTTTCAAAAATTAAAAAATTATTTAATCTCTGAACCACTTTTGAAACACTTTAATGACGATAAACCTGTTTTTCTAACAACAGACGCTTCAATAATGGGATTGGGAGCATATATTGAACAACCAGATGATAATAATATATTACATCCGATAGGCTATGCGTCACGTAAATTATTAGACAATGAAAAAACATATTCATCAACAACCTTAGAACTTTTAGGTCTATGTTTTGGAATAACCTACTTTCGCGAATATTTATGGGGAAGACATTTTACCGTTTTTTGCGACAATATAAGTCTTCAATACTACAAAAATTTAAAGATTCCTTCTGCTCGAATAGCTAGATTAACACTTAAATTATTAGATTTCAATTTTGATATAGTTTACAAAAAAGGTAAAGAAAATGTAATAGCAGATGCTTTATCTAGGAATGCAATTAATAAAATTGATGTAATAGTTGAAGATGAACATACACAAATAAATTTAGATTTAAATAATATAAAAAATGAACAAACTAAAGACACATTTTGCTCTGATATAATTAAAGCAATAATAGAACCAAATAACAAAAATATTCCTAAAAATATAAAAAGGAAAACACGAAGATTTATACTATTAAATACAATTTTATATTACAAAAAATTTAACCCTCCTAAAAATTTCGTACCAATCTTAGTAATTCCAAAATCTTTAACTAATAATATATTAAAATCATATCATGAATCACCTACGGGAGGTCATACCGGTATAACAAGAACAATTCATAAAATACAAAATAAATATTATTGGGAAGATTTGGTTAAGGATACTACTAAATTCATAAAAACGTGCCATAAATGCCAAATAAATAAAAAATCAGAAGGCAAACCAATAGGTCAATTATAACCAATACAATTATCAAATAGACCATTAGATAGGCTAACATTTGACTATTTAGGACCTTTAACTACTAGTAATAAAAAAAAATACATATTAGTAGCTGCATGCAATAATACTAAATTCATATTTACTAAAGCTGTCGCTTCAGCTTCTGCCGAATCAACAGTTAAATTTATTATTCAAATAATTTCCCATTGGGGATGTTTTAAAACATTTTCTTCTGATAGAGGTACTCACTTTAAAAATAAACTTGTGGAAGATATATGTAATAATTTAGGTATAAAACAAATTTTATCTACAAGTTACTCCCCCCAATCACAGGGGCTGGTCGAAAAAATTAATGGTGTTCTTTCTACCTCACTAAAAAATTACATAGAAGATAATAATCAATCTAGATGGTCATATTATTTACCATATGTAACACTAAGTTATAATGCTACCCCACAAACTAGTACTAAATACAGTCCATTCTATTTAATGCACGGCTTCGAACCATACTTTCCAATTGACAATAAATTAATTCCAAATAATCTACCATACGACATAAAAAAGTCATTAATTGAATTAAATGAAATACGTAACAAAATCCCCAATATAGTTTCAATAGCTCAACAAAACCAAAAAAAAAATACTATGACAAATTACATCAAATAATTAGTTTTAACCCAGGAGACTTAGTTCTTATAAAATTCCCATTTTTAGAAATAGGAAAATCTCCTAAATTAGGTCCAAAATACAGAGGTCCTTTCAACATTTTAGAGAAAGTCAATGACCTAAATTATAAAATTGAACTCATTTTAAATAATAATGTAACTGAAGATATAATTCACGTTAGGCGCCTTAAACCTTACCACTCAAGAGAAAACATTGATAATCAACTAGCAATATTGAACACAAACGAATAAAAAATTAGTAAAATATCAAATATGTAACAATAAAAAAAAAAAAAAAAAAAATAAAATAATTAATATAATTGCATACGTAAAAGATATAAAGATATACTAAACATAATTAAAATTAAAAAAAAAAAAATAAAAAAAAAATGATAGAAACTTATATAGATATAATAAAATAACAATACGTTAAGAACAAATAAATGATTTGAGTTATGTTAGCCTAAACTTTAAAGAGGTAAAAACAAAATTATTAAAATATTAAAATAAAATAAATGCGTAAAAGGTATAAAGACATAAAACATTCAAGGCATAATAACCTAAATAACAAAAAAAATATATAAATTAAAGAAAAAAAAAAGAAAAAAGAAAAAAAAATAGAAAACATAAATTATATATAACCATAACTATCATTATTATTATTATTAGTTATACATAACTATTTATTTGTATTAATACTAGTTATATCATATTACTTTTTTTTAAGAAACCATTGTATTATATTTTATTTATTTATAAATTTAAGAAAGAACTTCACATTCAACATTCAACATAATCATAATGAAGTTCACACATCTAATTATTCTCTTGCAAGCGCACATGGCACATGGATTTATTGCATATGACTGTAATGGACCAAAAATCAATATAACATCATTCAATAGTCTCTCTGTGGAACCATGCGAACCACCATCAGAAATCAACACTCAATTTATTCAAAGAATTCAACTCTTACAAAAAACAGACACATATCTAATACCCTATAAAACATGCTCGGTAATAATAAACTACCTTATAAGTAGATGCTCATTTTTTGAAGATGCTCAAATGGTTGATAATGGATTTTTCACAGAAATAGTTGAATTAGGTAATGCTCGGTGCTCTGAAATACACCAAAAACTAACATATCACCTACCAAACGGAGGGATAATTATGGGTCTAAAAATTAACGAAACTACGTTATCATCCGTTACGGTGGCCGGTTTCGTAGACAGCCATAGAAATTGCAAAGGCACTACATTTTCATCTGAGAAAGGTACATGGCAAGAAGCGATAGTTCAAGCTAACTATAAAATCACTCTTACCGAAGGCTTGGCTATAGTAAACCATAAAAAAAATACATTAAACCTCCCAACCGGTTCAACTTTTAAATTATCCAACCAATACGGCTTAGATAATTATAAAGGGGAGGTAGTATGGGACGCAAATACTTATGATTGTGAAACCCATGAATTTACTATTTTATATGACGGACCTGCAACATTAATAACTTCAAGTAATGACAAAACCACTCGAACATATCTAGTAGAATCGGACCAAATTGTTTTTGCGCTACAACAAATAAAATCAACATATATATGCAATATACCAGCTACACAAACTGATCATTCTCAATTAACTATAATTACAGATAAATTATTCTTTCATTATTTTAAAACCAAAAACATAAATCCACGAAATATAGATTTAATGGCTTATATAAATACTAAATTGGTATATATTGACAATCGCTTCAAAGCATCAGTAACAACCTTATACACAGATCTAATCCAAAAACAATGTGAATTGGAACGTAAAGTACTACTACACAGACTAACATTAGCAACATATAGCCTATCCGAATTTGCATACTCCATGGGCGAAGGACCGGGATATACTGCATTAAAGGCTGGAGAAATCATCTACTTACTGAAATGTAAGCCAGTAGAGGTCGAAATCTCATCAAAAAATACAATTTGTTATAACGAATTACCAGTTATTTACAATAACCAATCTTACTTCATGGCACCTAAAACAAGAACTCTACAAAAATTTGGAACAGAATTAGATTGTAATCTTATATTACCATCTGCATTTTTACTTGACGGAGAATGGTATACTACATCACAAAATACTAGAGAAATAAAAAGACCACAAACTCTTAAACCTTCCACAAAATGGACATGGACATACAAAAGTATGGAACATCTGATGACTGCAGGAATTTATAATTATGACACCATGAAACAATTTCAACAATATCTAGTATTACCCCAAGAAATAGAAGCGTCTCAAAAAAATTTAGCAAGGCAAACCATGGGCTTTGCAATAATGGATCACAGATTAAATCTTAATTCGTTGATTGATGAAAACACCATTAGCAATATGGTAGACAATAAACTAAAAAAAAATATGGGGCTGGTTTACCGTTTTTGGCGAATTTATATCCGGTTTGTTAGGGATATTTTTTATATGGAAAATAATTCCAACCTGCATTAATACAGGACTTAATATCTCTCTGTTATATCAAACATTCGGTTTAAGCATAAAACTAATAGCAGGGATATTTACAAGCATCACTCACTTCATTATGCACAAAGCAAGGCAAGAAGAAAAACAGCAAAATCAACCAATATTAAATTCAAATCAAAATCACGGTTCACAAGAAAAAATTAATAAATCAATCATAAACTCAAAACAAAAAAATATATATCCTAATATCAGAAAATCGTCCATATAAACAAGTTGAAGAGTTTAAAAATCTAAATACACAGTCATATGCATGAATCTAAGAAAAATAATCAACCTCAAACATAATTACCATATTATACTATACATATATATATATAAAAAATAATTAGTTATTAGTAACATTATTATTATATTATATTATATCCATTAGTCTATATATTATTTCATAAGTATAAAAAATTTTTTATTTCAATATGCATACAAACATAATTGTTAATAATTTTCTTCATTGTATAACTTTCATACATGTTATTATTTTGATGTGAGGACACATCACAAAAAGGCTAGGGTGGATGTAATGATGTGCTCTAAGCAATCATAGTTAAATATTTATATAATAAAATTATAACCTTTAGCTATAAGTCATCTATTAAGATAATAATATAAAACAATAAAATGACCTATAGTCAGACAGAACACACACACAAACGATATAAGAGGGCCGGTCACCAACGGTCAAGGCGCAGTGCTCTTTCGGTATTTTTGTATAAATGATCATAAGCGAGTGTAAAAGACTACGCAGATCAGATATACAAAAATACGTGTTAGTGTTAAAATAAATTTTATATTTATGTTAAAGTTAAATCTATTAAATAGTGTTAAAGAAAAACTATAATAAAGATAATAAGTATATTTAAGTGAAAAAAGTCTTACATTTATTCAACGTGCACTGGTCACCTTATTCCACATTCAGAAAGAAGCCATTGCCAAGAGAAGAAAGGTAATGTAATGATTTATGATTGATCTAAAGGTGTATAATCAATAACCTCTGATAAATATTACCCCTTCGTTTACTATCGTCTTTTTAAATCATTACAAAGTATTTTAGAAACTCTCATTTCTTTGGTGCTAAATATAGAATGGAAGGTGATAAGACATTGGTTATGCTTCAAGATGTTAGATGGAACACATTAGCAGATACTATCCAATGTTATTTGGATAATTGGCATTTGCTACACAAAATATGTGATGAAAATCGTAGTGCAGTTGATGGTACAATTTTTGCTAAAATTAAAGATACTGAAACCAGAAATATTGCTGAAGAATATCTAATAAAATTGAAAAAAATTGCCGTGTCCTTAGACATAATTCAAGCTGATTGTTGTACAATTAGTGAAGCTACTCATATTTGGTTGGATTTGAAAAGTTTTTTTGAAAATGAAGTATGTAGTACAGAAATGTTGAAGTTTTTTACAAATCGTTTTGAAATGGCAATGAGTGAGTACCATTTTTTAGCCTATATTTTGGACCCTCGGTATGTTGGTGCTAAATTAACCGAGGAACAATTAGATAGTACTATGAATTATGTAAGTATATACCATCAAGAAATTATGGCTGAAGTCATTACCTTTCAAGCACAGGGATTTCCTTTCAAATCTTACCTGTTCAATGAAAATGTTGTTTTAAAAATTAAACCACTGACATGGTGGACAGCATTGGAAAAAAACTTAACCAAGGAAATGAATGATATTGTTAAGCAACTGTTCACATCATGTGCTTCATCTGCTGGCATCGAAAGAATATTTTCAACTTATGGTATAGTTCATACAAAACTAAGAAACTGGTTAGGTATCGAGAAATCTTCTAAATTAGTCTATGTATTTAAAAGTTTAAATAGTTGTAACAAATAATTAATACTATTGTGATATTTAAATATTATGTTACCTATCAAGCTGATATTAATTTATATATTTTTTTTTTATCAATGTTGGAGTACAACTAATTGTTAATTAATATGTTATTTATTTTTTTGTAATTACTAATTTTATATTGTTTACACGATTTGCTATGAAATATTATTTCAATTTATAATAATAATAAAATATATAAGATAGAATTGTCAATTATTCATCTGATATTTTTCTGTTTTAAACAACTGTTTTTTTTATGATGTTTAAATCATTTGTTTTAAACGTTTTGAACAAAACCATGTTTGATTAATTTAGATGTTTTAAATATGTTTTAAACAAGTGTTTAAAACAAAATGTTTAAAACATCTCAACTCTGGAAAACTCTATGTAACACGTGCAATCTCAAATTACAGACGCCCAAGTTCGTCCCCTGCTTTCTGCACAACTTATCGAATTACGACACACATTTCATTGTCACCGAATTGGGATATGATATCAACACGATATCGGTGATAGCTAACAGTGAGGAAAAGTTTATTTCATTCTCGAAACATGTGAATAACGAGTTCGCTGTCAGATTCATCGATACGTGCCGTTTCATGGCGTCGAGTTTGGCCGACTTGGCGCGGAATCTCACGACCGCAACAGAGACGGACGACGTGGGGCGAGTCTACGAAGTGGATATCTCGTATTCACAAAATCTGTACGACGTGCACAATGATATGCCATTTCTCCCGCACTTCGACATACCGAAAAATTCTTCTGTTCGAAAATTATTGGCTACGTTTGAGCATAAAGAACGTTACGTCGTTCATTATTTAAATTTAAAACAAGCCATTGCCAACGGGCTGATCGTCGATAAGGTAATTATTATTATTATTATTATAAATATACCGATTATGTTTTTCATTTACTTATTTATTCATTTCAGGTGCACCGAGTGCTGGAATATATAACTATTAACTACAATATAGATATAAATATAATATTATTATTATACAGGGAAAACTATGGAGTCTATGAGGAAACGTATTAAGATGGAGTTGGTATCATGTCCAATCAGAATGCAAAAGCTTATTAATCACCCGACCTTTAAATTATGCACTACTTAAAGTGAAAATCTTGCGGCCGTTTCTATGCATAATAAAGTAATAGATTTCTGTAAACCTATTTACATCGGACTTTCAGTACTCAAGCTTAGCAAGACGGTGATGTACGATTATCACTATAATGTCATGAAACGACATTACGGGGATAAAATCAGCTTGTTGTACACAGATACTGGTACGTATATATTATTATTATTATTATTATAAAAACTATTAACTTAAATTCGATATTATTATTATTATTATTATAGATTCTCTTCTATATCACGTGACGGCAAAGGATTTTTATAACGATTTGGCGAACAACCCGAACTTGTTGTGCCGTATGGATACCTCCAATTTGCCGGCGAATCACAGGTGCTTCTTGTCGGCACGTAAGAGAATTCTCGGGCTATTCAAAGATGAGACCAAGGGGCGTACCATGTATGAGTTTGTAGCACTTCGTGCTAAATCATACGCATACGACATCGGAACGCACCGTTGAAATCCGCGCTCACGTTCTCAGAAATCACCTGACTTTCGAGGACCACAAGCGTTGCTTATTCGAACACGATGACGAAGACGACACAACCGGAGATGAGGAGGAGCTTAACTTGCACAGAGCCAAGCTGATAGCAATAGATTGTGGGCGACAAGTCATCGAGCGGAATACATACATTGAAACGCAACATTACCCCCGTCGTCATCACCACCTCCACCGACACAAGCATATGATCCATACACGGCGTATAGGGAGAACGTCTCAATCCGATCGTTCAAGCATCAAGTTAAAACTATTAAAACGATGAAATTGGCCTTGAATCGATCGGACGATAAGCGTCACATTCTCTCTGACAATGTGCATACGCTTGCGCTCGGTCATTATAAAATTATAAATTATTAATTATGAATGTTAAATAAATAGATTATCATTATTTATTATTATTATTATTAAATAAGCTATAAATTATCACATTTAACGAAAACAACTTCACCTTATCTTTCCACATCCTTAAAATTCATTATAGCACTATCGCGGTAATATTGTTCAAAAAAAATCCCTTATCTGCATTATGATGACTGATGAGGAATGGTCAAGACTTGTTAAAATCAAGTATCGACCTTTTATGAGCATGTCATTTGCAGTTAGTAGCATCTTGATTTTAAGTATTTACGTGCGTTCTTAGTCGCCGTCGGAAAAAAAATAAAATTAAGTCAGATTCAGATTCATTTTTTAACCCACCCAGATTTTTTAGAACGGCGCCAGCAGCAGCACGATGTATGGTAAATTTTTTTAGCTAAATTATTTCTATGTCCTTAAATTAAACTATATTTTATTTGTAGTCACCGGATTTATACCCTATCACCGTCGACCCCGCAGATTTACGCTGCAAGTCATTGAACACGGGAGCTGTGAAGAGGGTTGTTTGCTAGGATTCGAAGCCGGACAACGTTTTCCTTGGAAGTCACCTGCAGACACGGACTCGGACTCTATCACCATTCGCGGACTTATATCAGGTGATTTTGATCGTAACGGAGAGATATTAAGTGAGGCTTAATATAATATATATATTTATTTTTTTTTTTCAAAACCGCACACTATATTTTTTAGACGATGCACAATCTTTTCACTGGAGCGATGTACCCTGGTCGAGTAGTGACGAAGCTCTCGATGTAGTGAGGTATTGGAAAAAAAAAATGATTTCAAGATCCGCCATAGACTCCAATTAATATTAATATAAAATGTAGCTACTTACGTGCAAATAAAATATCTTTAAATATTAAATAAATTTTTTTTTTTTTTTTAAACAGCAATTTTTAAAAACTATGTTTTCCACCTCAGAAAAAAAAACAATAATATCTTTATGCGTAAATAAAATATCAGAATATTCTTATTTACTTGGATATTAAATAAAATGTTTTTTTCAAAACTACCTTATTTCAAAACGGATAATTATATTATACAACTTATTAAATGTGTATTATATACTAAACCTTATCGCAATACAAATTATAATAATTGTATTATACAGCTTGTTAAATGTGCATTAT
>NW_020270647.1:0-7641 GCF_002803265.2 Melanaphis sacchari
TGGTATACTTCGTTCAGTTACGTATTGCTGTACTCAAGACCTTAATATTGTTTTCAATGCATATACAATTATTATTGGCATGTGTGAGCGCCAGTAGTGAATAGTGGTAATTTATTATAATAGTAAAATAAAACACAATAATATAAAATAATAATAATATTAATAATCAATTTAGTTTTACCGGTCACAATGACACGGCAGACGCAATTATAACAAAAATACTGGCACAATAGTAAACAATTATAGATTAAGCTTATGTCGCCGCATTGGCAACAAGGAACAAACAAAAAAAAGAAATGCTGCACAATTGCTTCAATAGCAATAAAAAAATTATGACCATAAAATGATTGAATATACGTATAACATTTTTTAGAAAAAAAAAACAAAAACAAACGAAACAAAACTTCGTACGAGCAATAATAAAGAAAGATAATAAAAGGGCGTTGGCCGCTAAATCACAACAAATCTACAAAGATAAAATACACAAAATGATAGCACAATACAGTGAGGCATAAGGCCGAATAATAATTACTTATACAAAACATTAAATAGGAAAAAAAACAATACAGACACATAATTACGGTATAATAATTGATTATGGACTAAGAGGTGGATGGAGGGAACGGGAAAGATAACATTGGTTGTCGTCGCGCGAAGTCCCGTGCCACCACACATGGCGCGCTTTGGCGCGAACATCACCGCCCACTTTGAAGGAATCCCTTCAAGAGAGTGGAAGTGGGCAAAGCTTGACAGCTGGGCGTTTTAACTGTCCAGAAGTTGTGTCGACAGTGGCCACTCTGGAGATTCCATCTAAACCAGGATGAAGATCACGAATTCTTCCAGTTCGCCAACTAAGAGGATGTGTTGCTTCTTTGATGAGAACAAGTTCACCAACCCGAAGATCTTGATTTGGTGCAAACCATTTTTTCCGGACTTGAAGACTGCTAAGGTACTCGTTCTTCCATCGGGACCAAAAATGTCGGTGTAAATCGGTAATTAATCGCCATCGTTGATACTTTGACATCTTGATTGCGGTTAGAGTTGGATCTGGTAAAGACGTTGAAGGTTCTAACGTCAAAAAATGACTAGGTGTCAAAGCCTCAAAGTCATTTGGGTCATTGCTGAGTGCACATAATGGGCGAGAGTTTAAGGTGGCTTCAACTTGAGTGAGCAATGTCAGAAACTCCTCACTGGTTAGTTTGTGTGTACCGATTGATCGAAGAATTAGTGCTTTCGTGGATTTAACTCCAGCCTCCCACAGACCACCAAAATGTGGAGATGCTGGAGGATTGAAGTGCCACGTTATATGATGTTTGGCAAGGTGACGATGGACACTATCTTGAAATGTTTGTGAATATGTTAGGTCATGAAGAGGGTCCATCAAACGGGACGCACCAATAAAATTGGTCCCACAGTCGCTGTGCATTTCCTTAATAGGCCCACGTCTTGCCGAAAAACGAGTAAACGCCATTAAAAAACATTCTGTAGACAAGTCAGAGCTTAGTTCTAAATGGATTGCTTTGGTCGTAGTGCATACGAACAAACAGATGTACGCTAGACGTGGTACTGAGTTGCGATTACGAGGTTCCTTCAGCGAAACAGGACCCGCATAATCCACACCCGTGATGGAGAACGGTTTGACTTGTTGAACACGATAGCTTGGAAGACTGGCCATTTTCGGCTGAACGGAACGCGGTCTGATACGGAAACATGCGATGCAGAGTCGTATGCGAGATCGAATAAGTTTCCGAGCAGACGGTATCCAGAACTCGCGCTGTAGATGAGCTTGGAGTGCTATGGATCCTGGGTGTTTCAGTCTATGGTGATGATGATCAATAAGTAACACAGTTAAGCGATGATGACACGGCAACAGAAGTGGATGTTTGTGAGCATATGGCAAGTCAGCGTTCGTGAGACGTCCGCCCACTCGTAGAAGTCCTTGATCATCAACGAAAGGGTCCAATCTTCTAATGGCGGGAGAACAACGTAATCCTTTTTTTATATTTGAAATTTCATGGGAGTATGACGTTTGTTGAACATAAAACACTAAAGCTGCTAAAGCATGGGTTCGTTCATTCGCATCAATCAAGTGTGTGAATGGTGCTGACGGACGTGACTTAGATAGGCGAAGACAGTACGCTACGATATGTAGAACCTTATTTAAGGACGAGAACCGATATAGAAGGTCAGTAATTGCGCAATTGGTCGTGGTTAGAAGGACAGTACATTTTCGTGCTTCAATAGATGTATGATTATCTGTTGTAACTGAACTTGATACCGCAGAAGGCCAAGTATTAGACGACTCTAATAGATAAGCGGGTCCCGTCCACCATAGCGGATGAGCAGCAAGCTCGGATGGGAAAAGTCCGCGTGATGCACAATCAACCGGGTTTTGATGTGTAGGGACATGGTTCCAAATATCGGGTGACGTGAGCTCGTGAATTTGGCTAGTTCGATTTGCAACAAAAGTGGCCCAACGATGAGGAGACGACTGGATCCAAGCCAACGCGGTAGTTGAATCTGTCCAGGCATGGAGTGAATCAATAGTGATACGATTTGAGTAGGCATCGACGACGAACCGTAGGAGTTTGGCAGCTAGAACAGCTCCACATAGCTCAAGTCGTGGAATAGTGGACCTTTTAAGAGGTGCTACTTTCGATTTTCCTGTGACAAGGTGACAATAGACTGAGGTAGAAGTTTGCGTTCGGAGGTAGACGGCCGCTGCGTATCCTTTCTCCGAACTATCCGAAAAAGCGTGAAGTTGGATTGATGTGGCGTTTTCAAATGTGATTCGACGAGGTATCGAGACGTTTTCAATTGACATTAGCTCTGATTGATAGCGTGTCCACATTACAGCAATATCCTTTGGTACTTGATCATCCCATTTGATTCCAGCAATCCAAAGTTGCTGCATGACGTGTTTTGTCCAGAAGGTGAGTGGGGACAGCAAGCCTAACGGATCGAAGATCTTAGCAATTTCTGACAGGACTGTGCGTTTGGTAGGAATGGCGGTCGAAACAATCGCTTTGAACGAAAAATGATCAGCTAAAGGGTCCCACTTCAAACCTAGTACCTTTAAGTCTGAATGTTCACTACTGTCGAACAGAACAGATGGGGCTATGGCACGAGCGTCTTCTGGTACAGCTTGCAGAAGTTGACTATTATTACTGGCCCACTTTCGCAATTGAAATTGCGCCAGGCCACACAAATTTATTAGCTGAGTCTGGCATTCAAGAGCAGCTGCTGTTGAATTGGCTCCGGTTAGTATGTCATCAACAAAGGTGTCATTCAACAACACAGAGGCAGCTATCGGCCAGCTGGCACCATCTACCGTCGCTAGTTCGCGAACAGTGCGAAGTGCTTGGAACGGTGCAGCAGAGGTACCGTAAGTCACAGTACATAACCGATATTCCTCAAGTGGAGACGTGGATGAGAATCTCCACAGAATTCTCAAATAATCTCTGTCAGCAGGTCCGATGAGAATTTGGCGATACATCTGTTTGATATCAGCCATAAACAAGTATTTCCAAAGTCGAGCACGAAGGAGAACAATTTTTATATCAGGTTGCAGTTTAGGACCGGTGTACATACTGTCATTTAATGATATACCAGTTGACGTTTTTGCAGATGCATTGAACACAACCCTAAGCTTTGTAGTAAGGCTATCGGGTTTAAGTACACAGTGGTGAGGAATATAATAATGATATGGATTGCTTTGTTCAGACAAGGGAATCAATTCCATATGACCAGCTGTCAGGTAATCACGCATGAACTCAGCATACTGATCACGAAGGTCTTTGTTGCGGTTAAGTCGGCACTCGAGAGCCTTAAATCGTTGAATAGCTAACGTTTTGGAGTCACCAAGCAGTGGTCGTGGTCTCAAAAACGGAATAGTGACGACAAATCGGCCAGAACTAAGTCGAGTCGTGGTTGATTTATATATATCCTCAGCAGCAACGTCAGCAGGACTTAAGTGGTGAACGGTGGTTATCTCTTCAAGTTCCCAAAATTTTTTAATTGCCGAGTCAAGAGGTTCAGATACATTCATACACAGGGTGGTGATGGAAGAGCGATCATATACGTCTGTTGGACCCATGAGAACCCATCCGAACACAGTGTTCATTGCAAAGGGTTCTCCAATTTGACCCGTCCGCGTGCCATCAAGGAGAACTACCGGTAACAGGTCAGCTCCTAGTAACAAATCTATGGGACCGGGTGTATTATACGATGGGTCGGCCAATGACAAGCTGTTAATATGTTCCCAATGCCCAGACGTGACCGGAGTTTGAGGAGTTGGGCCAGTTATTCGAGGAACTATTGATACGTCAAGACAAAACGAAGGTGATTGTTGACCGGACGGAACCATCTTAATAGTACATTTACCCCGAACAACTGTAGAATCGGAATTAGCAAATGTAGTAACGCTGACAGAGGATTGAACTCTGCGAAGCATAAGAGCACAAACAGCTCTTTCCGTGATAAAGCTAGCTTGTGAACCAGAGTCTAACAACGCTCTTAACGCATGTCGCCGTCCATCAGCAGCATAGACTTCAACAACAGCTGTTGATAGTAGAACGATTTGCTGCGGTTGTCCACGAATAAGACATGATGTAGTAGCTACATGTGACCCAGCCACAGGCAAGGGCTCTGACGTTTTAATGGATAAAGTCGTTGATGATACTGGGGCTACCGAAATGGATGGACTAGCCGTAGAGTGAAAATGCAATAAAGAGTGATGACTTTTCTTACATGATTGGCATATATGTTTAGATGTGCATGACATTGCAGAATGCCCTGAACCAAGACAATTTATACATAATCGATGTGTCTTAGCGATGAGAAAACGTTCATTTGGAGCCTTTTCGATAAATAATTTACATTGTCGAATTGAGTGGAGCGCGTTACATAATTGACAGCTCTTTACAGGTGAAGTGTTGGTTGTTGTAGACAGAACTGCAGAAGATCCTAATACACGAGGTTTAGACGTTGGATTTTTATAGAACCGTTGAGGTTTTGCCACATTGTCGAGTTTGTCACACGAGGGAGAACCCGAGTAAATTTCAGCAGATCGCAAGTGGCTACGTAAAAAATCAACAATGTCAGTGAGTTGAGGAAAATAATTATCACCAACGACTAATTCCCACCGAGCACGCAGATCATAATTTAGATGTTTCTCGACTATATGTACAAGCAACGGGCTCCACTGTCGGGTCACATAGCCAAGGTTGTCTAAAGCAGCTGTGTGTTCCAGAAGTGTATTTATTTGAAATTTAATGGACGCAGCTTCGTTGGATTTGACACTTTGGCTAGCTAACAGAGCGTCAAGGTGGATGCGAGCTAAGTCCCGTTTGTTGCCGTATCGATCACTTAGGATTTTCCAAGCACTATTATAATTTGTTGACGTAAGAGGAAGATGCGAAATAAGTGATAACGGTTCTCCTGACAAGGATGTCTTTAAATACTCAAACCGTTCGACATCTGGCAAGTCTGGAGCATGAGACAAAATTGATTTAAAAAGATCCTCAAACCCTTGCCATTCAGTCAACACGCCAGAAAACACTGGGAATTTTCGTTTTGGTAGTTGAAAGGCCGACATGTTATTTATGTGATGTTGATTTGAAAATGAATTTGATGACACATCCAGTGGGGGTGATAATGAGAATTTATGTATATCCGCGAATGCAACCAGTTCATAATAATAATGGTCGAAAGACTCGATAAGTTTTTGACTCTCCGTATGATCGGTTACCTCAACAGGAGCTGTCGCAGAATTAAAAGCAGATTCCATACGTTCGATATCGTCTTCGACGGTATTTCGGAGGTTAGTCAGTTCAATCAACATTTTACCAATTTTAGCTCGCTTAGCCGCGTTGGTACGATCATTAGCAAAATCTACGGAAGCCTGAAGAAATGATTTTAATTTAATAACACAACGTACCACTCGCGATTTTGCATCAGCATAAGCAGTATTCGCCATGTTGTCTTATATTAACTGGTTCGATGTTATAATTAAATATAAACGTAGTAAATAGCAACTGTGTGAAGGAAACACTCGATGTCGTACGATAATTATAAAGATGTAGGTACTATATTTTTAATTACGACAATTGATTACTAACTTTGATTTAAGTGGAAAATATTTCAATTCACGGTTTTTACTAATAAATCCGCGTTCGAAGGACCAAAAAATGTGTGAGCGCCAGTAGTGAATAGTGGTAATTTATTATAATAGTAAAATAAAAACACAATAATATAAAATAATAATAATATTAATAATCAATTTAGTTTACCGGTCACAATGACGCGTGAACCGCAATTATAACAAAATACCTTTAATAGTAAACAATTGCCAGATTAAACATGTGCCGCGTGGCAACAAGGAACAAACAAAAAGAAATGCTGCTGGTGCTTCAATAACAATAAAAATTATGACCATAAGATGATTGAATAACCATTTATAACATTTTAGAAGAAAAAGCAAAAACAAACAGAAACAAACCGTACGAGCAATAATAGAAGATAATAAAGGGCGTTGGCCGCTAAATCACAACAAATCTACAAGATAAATACACCAAATGATAGCACAATACGGTGAGGCATAGGCCGAGATAATAGTGCCATACAAACATTAAATAGGAAAAACAATACAGACCACGCGATTACGGTATAGCGGTGTTATGGACTAAATTGGATGGAGGAACGGGAAGACAACATTGGTTGTCATCGGCGCGAGATCCCGTGCCACCACACATAGCGCGCTTTAGCGCGAACAGTAGTAATATATTATTATTATATATTAAATCGATTCTTGCCTAAATTTGGGCGCCCGCATACTATTTCTATAATAATATAAAAGAGAAATATATATATATATATATATTTATACCGCAGGTGTTTGACACTGGATTTGTTATTATTGATACTTTGTACACTTTGCTTGGGTAACCCTACTTTCTTCCGTTCAACCAAAAACGCGAATTCGTTGCCGCTAACCGCGAGTACTAAGTAGGAGCGGAACGGCGAACAATGTATGTTATAATTATAAAAAAATTATGTATAATAATTCAAAATAAAAATCTTACTACTCGAGAATTTTTGGGTACATCAGTAAAAGTTTAATTTTATAATATCGCATATATATATATATTATAAAGGAATCAAACATAAATCACAGTATAATTAATAGGTGAAAACTTAAAAATTAAAGAGATTAGATGTTTTTATGCTGTATGTTAGGGCCGATTATTTTACAGACAGTGGTGGAATTGGGTCCCAGTCCGCCCTAGCGGTAACCAACCTTCGCGGATCTCCATTAAATTGCCGGGTATCATGGATACAGATGACCACCACCAGGACCGCTACCGAAACCAACGTTTAATGCGGATCCGCATGCACCCATTGCCTATCCCACCAGCCGCAAACGGAACAGTATAGCTGAAACCGCGCACCGCGCGGTGCGTGCAAGCATTGTGGGGCCGCACTGGAACGGTATTGCCCAACCATCGGTTCGGAAAACCAAGTAGTCGGCAGTTAGTTGTCCCGCACTGCCATCACCACACTAATGCCAATCACCGCAATTATCAGCAGCCCACCGACGGCGATATAACCATCAAACGCGCGTCAACATGCCAGCGTCTTCGG